>NW_017141920.1:21051-36133 GCF_001652005.2 Ceratina calcarata
CCTCCGGTCCTCTTTTCCAAGTGCGTCCTACGCAACGTTTTTCCAAACGAGTAGGGCGCTCTGCGTCGTTTTCGAAAATTTCTTTTTTTTATAACTTTTTTGGGGTGGTGGGCAAACGAAAATTTTGGTTGGACAAACGTGGACAAATCGTGGACAAACGAATGCAATTTGATTTTTGTAAAAATTCGCAGTTGGGGGTGCCAACTTCACGGAGCTAATTCGACAGCTTAAGAGTGAACATATTAAACCTTATAACATTCTTTGCATTAAAGTTACTATGCCTATTTCCCATTAAAACCAATAAAGAATAATTAGAATTGTTGGCCTAATTAATTTAAAGCCTATTTAAATACGAATTTATTTCACCCTTTACAACCAATAGTATGCATTTGATTTATGCAATTATTGGCTGGAATCTGACAAATTCTACTTGAGTATTGAAAAGAAATCCCAGCAGTAAGTCTTCTACGAGCGAAGAAAGCAGTAAATGATTTCTCTGGTGATAGAAAAGCGTTGAAGGGGAGTAAAAATTGTAGGAAGGTTCTCTTTGCCACGCGCAAACGCGATTTCGCGCGTGGAAGAAGGCGCAAGGAAATTGGTTCCGCGAGAGACCACAGAGAAGTATCGGTTGTCCTTTGCTCGCTAGAATGTCCTGTTCTCCTGGCAAAAGGATTTTAATGATTCACTCGATAGACCGTGCCAGCTACGGATTTCCACCTCGGCTACCGCGATTGCACCCGGTGTCTCGTTAAACCGAAAGATTCCTTCTTCGTTTTCGGGCTACCACGAACCGTTCTAATGAGCGACCTTCCACGTTGACATGTTCTCAGTTCACGTTTTCAATTTATGCCACGTCTAGCTAAGTTCTCCTCTTTTCTTAGCAATTTAGAATATCCGATAAATTTCCCAATTCGTCACATTTATTATTTCTGTTAGAATGTCAACTTAGTGTCTTATAGATTTTCCATTTCGTTTTCAGAATTCTGTCTTTCTTTATCGAATCTAAAAATGAATTTATTTCTCATATTGTTTGTTATTTTCCTCGGAAATTTTCGCAGTAACTGTAGATTATTATTGGACTAATGAAATACCGAGCGGGTGTTAGTATTTATAGAGTGTACAAAATTATTCGATGAACGGCGCCTGCCAAATGGAAAAGATATTTGTAGAAATTAGTTGAAACTACGAGCGTCGTTTGTCATCGACCGTAAAGACAGGCTTGGAAACCAGTTTTCACGGTTGCTGAGAATTACGCCTCGGTTTCCGGAATAAACACGACCAGGCTAGATTTCCCAGTTTTCCTGACAATTTCCACGATTTACTTTTTCAATAAACAGCTTCGAAATTATTTTACATAAACTGTTAGCAGTCTATTTAAATGAGATGAGATTCTATCAAGCGAAAATTACGTGTTAGACTTTCAGCAATGCAATTAAAATTTGATATTAATTATATAATATAATTTTTCTAAATAACGATTCGATTATGAAATTCTAAAACCGAATTAAATTTCCTTAGTGAAAATTACAGACAAATTTAGTAAAAATATTAGTCGATGATTTCACTGATAAAAATTTCATATTAATTCCAATTAAATATCCTTTTCTGTTAAATCTATCTTAAAATAAAAATTCTATCTTCCCCGACAAGATATTATATCTTTAATAAAAGATTTAATGGAACAAGAATTCGAGTAACAAACCAATTGATTAAACTAGCCTAATCAATTGAACGAAACTATCAAATGCAATTTCGTAACACGAATATCTGGGAACGACAATCATTTAGCAAGAGTTACATAAGAATTTGTGAAAACCAAAGGAAAACGTGTCTACGGGAGAATAACTGTGTGTCTTATCGTAAAGCACGCGTGTTTCGCGTTTCACACCTTGTTCCATGTTTTGCCAGGAGCGGCACGTATCCAGTAACGATTGTTTGCGAAATTTCGCGCGAGGAACGCACCGATGCGTGTCAGGGATTCGCCGGTTTGACGCGCAGCCAATCCCGGAATCCAGTATTAATTGATAGCGGCAGGAAATTGTAAAAAATATTCATATGAAAATCTGATCAATCATTTTTAAAAAATACAACGTTTTAAAGTGTACCTTCTGTACACTTCGACCTGGGAAGCGCGATGAAATTCGTGGGAGGTAAGCCCTGATGCTGCAAAGTACATTTACAATTATATGAGAGCGTCCAGTCTCGATGAAAACAGGGCAAACAAATTGTTGACCGTACGAATAAAACCGCCTAATTGGTGCGTGAGGGCGAAATTTATGCCCGTCTGAGTTCCTACTCATCGTGTCCCAGTCGAAATAATAATACGAGCTTTGTATTTACGAATTAAACGGAGATCCGAATAAATTCATGGACGGTAAATTAACAGAATTTACACGTGAAACAATTCCTAACTGACGTCTCATTATTTGAAATATACAATATTGATTTCCAAATACTGAACTAGATTATATTAATAAAAAACAGTTTCATTTATAAAAANTTGAACCAATAAAACTTACAAAACTCTGTACATCTAAAATTTCGTTAATTAATTCAATATTCGAGAAACATTTTCGTATTTAAAATACTAAAAGAGACGAATTTTCTAACTTTACATTTAAAAATCTGCAACGAACGTAGTTGAAGCGCGAAACGTGGTTAGTTTCAAAACTGCTTGCAAATATTGGGTTAGAGCGCACGTGTGTTTGTGTGTAATGTAATTATTTAACGCGGCGCAGACGTATAGTATAATCCTATTGAGCTTCGGTAACGTTAGAAAAGAAGTCGGTTAGACGTCGGACAGGTGTCGACCACATCAATTTTCCTCCCCCCCGTGCACCTTTGCTGCCTGAATAAGCTTCACACAGCTTTTCAGCTCGTCTCGTGCTGTGTCTGTGTATTTAACAGGTGTTCCGGCGTGTGTTTAACAGGTGACGTCATGCCACGGTAATTACACCTCGCAATTCGATACGCGTGTACCCAACCAGTTAATACGGAAAAAAAATACAATTAATAGCCAGGTTTCATTATCGGTATCATCGATACTAACGTCCATTCCAATATTTCTCATCAATGTAGTGTTTTAAGTAATTAAGTATAATGGAAAATGTAATTGTCTTCTCTTCGTTCTTTTTGCAAATTGTTCAGAAAATAAATGAAATTGTGTCTACTAATAATTTAAAAATTCATCTAATAATATTTAATTTTTCATCAATTCCATTTAATCGTACCTTGAGATCAGATCAGAGCAAGTGAATCATAATTTAATTTCAATACTATAGTTATAAAAAAAGTATTAAAAATCAATGTAAATATCAATTTAAAAACCGTGGAAAATACGAGACATAAAAACGTTAATTAATTTCATTTAATTTCTTAATCGTGCCCTGAGATCAGATCAGAGTAAATGAATCATAATTTAATTTAAACTGTTGATTCTTATATAAGACGTAAAGGAAGAGAGTGAACGAAGTCCTTGAATGGCGAAGGTGAACGAACTGCTCGTTTTTAATATGAATGACTAGCCACGCGAGATGAGATTCAACCAGACCGATTCGATTTCATCGTGAAATATGCGTGAATTCCAAGAATCCACGCAGGATACAGTTAGCAGCGAAATCGTGTTTGGACTTCGCATTAGTTGGACTAACAGTACTGTTACGGTTAACAGTATTTTCAGCCCGGAATCCAGTCCGATATTTCTGTTTCATTTTCTCTGGAGTTTTTTCACGTTCGCGATTAAATTTGGCCGGGGCGAAATGAGATCATGCTACTAAGAGGACGCTTAAAATAATTTGAACCCTCAGGCGTTCGTGCTTTTTAATCTGTGAATATTGCTATCATTAATTTGTACCAAAATAAGATTGTATTAAAAAACACCATTTTCCCGCCAAGCTAAATTTTACTCTAATTTCCCCCCTACTATATTAGCTTTTTAATAAATATACCAGGAAAATAGTCGAGGGTTAATGTGGCCTGTCGAGTACGATAAGCCAGATTCAAGAACTCTTCTCTTCTCTTCTCGAAATCAAAAAAACCACTTCGACAATTATAAAAAAAAACAGGATTCTGTACAAAAAGTCTGCATATCTCAACTGCTATCATCTTTCGCTACTTGTGTTCACTTATGCCAGAGCATATTTAAAATCTCCAATATTAAACGAGCAATAAATTTATATATTAAACACTAGCTGTTAAAACTATATTGCCTACATGAATTGCATTACCGCCCGAGGTTCGACAATGAAAAACATGTACAAAACGCGATACTTTATAAAAAGAGACAGGCTGCCGTCGCGTTTTATGCGAGCTGCATTAAGATTCGATCGACGCGGTGTGAAAGATGATAAAAACGTACGAGGCGGAGAGGATTACGTGACGTGCTTGCGAACACGCTTGCACGCGTGTCCAGGCGCTTAATAAAGAGTCACAATAAAGATACACGAATAGATAATAGAAAATCGAAATTGTAATACATCAATCACTGATTCTAAATAACATTGTCTACCTTCGTTCATTTTTAATGCATTATAATTAAACTAAAGTCTAACGTTCTTGATAAAAAAAAAGGTAACGAAATTGTACGAGAATGATTAAATACGAATTATATAAAAATAAATTACAACGTTCTTTAATTGGGAGATTCATTAAAAGAAACGAAATGCTCGCAGTGTCTGAGCACTTATGGTAGCGATCACGTGTGACAAAACGAGCCGCGAGTGCCGTGCCGAATTTATCGGCATGGACTTACCGTACCTAGCGACTATCGTCACGGCGCTTGAACGTGCGCCCACTAATCACTATGATAATGCCTCTCGAGCGATAAATTTCCATACCTCCGACTCGCTGCTCCCATTATCAGTCCAGACTCATCCGGCTTCCTGCGAGCACAGGATTATTTCATTTTTCGTATACGTATTTATCGACATTTCACAAATTATAGTCTCCGCTTTTATTCGAACCCGGTATAATTATTATTATATAATAAAAGACTAATATAAATGATCTTTGTTACTATATTACAATAGTATTCTTTAATTTTTAATAGTGATATTAAATTATAACAAATATGATATTTTAATCAAGGACTCAGTATATTATTTTTGTTTGCTTCTTTTATGTGAACGTTGATGTTTCATAAGAAATATAATGGGAAACACGAGGGAAAACCTGATGTATAATAATTACATAACGCGTCTCGCCTGGCAAGGGAACATAATTCATATTAAAACCGCCTGTAACCATTCGCGTTAATTAAACACTTACTTACCAGCTAGCTCGCTTGCTAGCTAGAATATTTGTGAACGTAATTACCTGGCCAGTTTTAAACCGTCAGAAATTCTTAACCGTCTATCTAATCTGCGCGACGAAAATTGTTCGCAACCGGAATTGTTTATTATAATATTTGACGGAACGTATATTTTCTGTGCTTTTAAGTTTGGAATTAATTCAATCCTGCTTGGCAATGTACAAGTCGAAATGGGAAAAGCTAGTTTCTAATTGAATCTCATTAAATATACAAATGTCTCTTGTTACCCCAGAATTTTTCATCTCCACCGCAAATACCGTTAGAAATGTCGACTGTAATTTTAGGTGAAACATAGAAAATTGTACACGCTATTATTTCGTAATAAATTTGTTGAGCACGGGGGATATGAAATTGAAAGGGTAAATTCGATTGCACATGGGAGATATTAAATTGAAACGGGGAAATCAAGCCCATTCACAACAATATTGAGTTTGGAAAGATAGAAGAAAAAATGCCGGGGTAATCGAATATTCGCAGAATGCATTTCTGGCGAATAAATTGTCCGTTTGATCGACGTGGGAGATTGGAAAGAAGGAAATCGAAGGAACCCGGCAAGGGCCAATAGGGCCGGGAGGGCGAGCGGGGTCGGACAAATCGCGGGAATATCGAGGGAAATCCTTGCTTCCGACTTCGAAAGCGAAAAGTATTCGGCTCTACTTTTACTCCGGCCGAGAAGAGCTGCCGGCGAGTTTCGATTCCGTGGAAAAAGTTTCCCTCCGGTAGGGAACTTCCGCGGGATAAGTAGATTTTTTTCTTCTTTCACAATTCCTCATAAAATGGAACCCCGTTTGTGAAACTTTGTCATTCTTAACGAACACGTTGTAAATATACTGGTGAAAAGTCCTTGTTCAACTTTCATCCGGATCAAATCAACGAAACTTTCATCCGAGAATCTCGATTCGTTCGACGATTCAGTTTCAATTTCTATTAAATAAAAATCTGTGATTTATCAATTTTTTAGCATAATTATTATTAACATTAACCAGACTCGATGTAAACTTCTACTGATTTCCTATCGATTTCTTACATTATCCAATTTTACTGACACATTGATATTAAATGGAGAACACAATACAGAATGAAGAAGGATCGTAAGATTCTCATGTGGCGTGTCTGATCTCTATTAGCTTCTTCTACTTCACTAATGCATTTCAACAGAACTAGTATAGACGAATGTGCGTCGAGGGCAATAATAATAATTATTGGGATCGCGTGGAATGTTCGTGGCAAGGTTTTGAATCACGTGTTTCTCGTTACTTCTGTCTTTGTTTAAATCGACACGAGAATCACTAACCAACAGACGTAATCAATGGCTACAGCCTGTCCTTACTACAAACACGTCTTAGGATTCATTCAAATAAAGAACAAAGTTTTAAATAAAAAAACATACGAGTTGAATGAAAGAGTGGAAACGAAGTAAAGGAATATTTAATAGCAATTTCCTATTATCCTAATTGCAGACTTTTTATATATTTTATACTGACTGAAGTGATTGTAAGAATTCTATGCAAAAATGATCTGAATTTTAAGAATCCGTTGATAAAGCAAATATTTTTATAGACATCGCAGTTCACAGATTATACATTGAATCACGTTCTTCAATTAAACATTACCCTATTAACAGGTAGAGCAACAAATGTGTTCCAGCGCACGGTTCTTTTTTTTTATTAACTAATTTAAATAACAAGAACACATGCTTTTTAGCATATCTCCAAGGCCGGGACCGAGTCAATTTATTTCGCTTCCTCAATATACGCACACATTGCACGTAGACATAAAACAGCTTCACGACGTGTTATAAGAAATTCAGTTTGAAATAAATCACCTCGCGAGATTTAAAATAAACATTTGCCCGATTAAAATATTGTTTCATACAATCGTGATTACGTATCCTGTTTATTCACCTAGAAAAAGCGTTTATTTTGTCGCAGGTAGAAAAAATACTGCGTTTTCAATATCTTTCCTTGTTTCGCTAACAACGAACAACAACGAAAAATGTATGGAACCATTTTTTTCAGCTGCCCGTACGAGATCGTTTTATTAGCACTGCAGGAAGTGTTTACGGGTTGAATGCAATTTGAATGCATGCACGAGGGAGTTTATTGTTATTATGGTTGTATGGAAAGTGCGCGAGTTTGTTTTGGTTCGCGTTTGAGCACCGGCAGCCGAGAAAGCGATATTTTCGCGTCGATAGCGATAGAAATAACCAGCGGGTTACGAAAATGGAAATGCACACTATTTCGCTTCGATAATACCGATAGGAATCTACGAGAGTTCGAGAGAAAAATTTTAGACGAAACACCCAAGAGTAGGTGCAATGTATTCCGCTTTGAAGATTGTATATTGCATCCTTTACATTATATGAATAAATTTATATGAATTCTGTATCCTCTCTCTTTGTGTTATATAAATTCGTGTAAAAATTGTCTTAGCACAATTTTATGTGAAAAAGATTAATGATCGAAGAATCATTTACTTCGTTTCATTAAAATATATTGTTTCATGTTCTGTTCACCAAATGAATGATTCTTTTGTATTTGAATAAATATAAGTAATTCCCTGAAGGAGAATTACCTTTTAGAATTGAATAAACAAGTAATCACTAGAACTATGCAATCCTAATTCACTAATAAATTGATTTCTACATTACAATTAATTAATTCAATTATAAATTTGGAAACAGAAATCATGTAACCCTTTTGGAATGGTAATAGATCTGTGTATTCATCTATAAATTAATTTTACTGTTAGATGACGATTCCCATTGATTTACCACGTGTGAGATTAATTGTACGAAATAAGAAAGATTTCGTACAAATGTTGTGAGGAAATCTTCGTTACGAAGAATGTCACAAAGAAACTTATAAAGTGGAAACGTTAATCTCCTTTCCTTGGCAAGAGCTTTCCTCTGTTTTGCTCGGATATTTCCAAGCCAAGGGACACAAAAGTATTTTTTGATAGCCTGGACGATATATGGATTGGAAATAGAAAATATCTATTTTTTCCTCGCTTCCTAGTTGATCCTGAAAACGGGAACCGTTTATATATCTTCCCTGCTTTTTTCGTTAAATCATATTAACGTCGTTTCGTATCGAGGAAACTAATCCTCAAAACAGTAGAGGCTTTGAAACGAATCGGATTAATAAGAGAACAATACTCGTAGCCACTTCAAAATGGAATAGCAAGTGGATAACGGATAAAGGCATGTGCAATTTTTCTGAAGAACGACAAAATGTGCATGATGCCAAATACAGTAAGTGGAGCAGAGATTAATTATAAATATATATAATACAATTCAATCAAACCAATCAGAAAAGTCTGCTTATCGTTAAAATGATAATGCACAATATTATATAGATAATTAATCTAAAAGTCATTCTCACCTATCCTTGATAATCAATCATAAGACGAAATAATATAATGAATAATGAATATGAATAAGAAATTCCAAGAAATTGTATTAAATAACATCCATGACGCAGAAATTATTTACATATGTACATAATTATTGTAATCTTACCTGGTCGATTCCAGCTATCCTGGATGATTCTTCGGCTCTTCACGTTTCACAAAAGTCATACAAACACTAAACCGTACTTCAAATCACTGAAAGATATAAAAAGTTGATGACAGAAGGCAAGAATTTTCACGCACTTGAAATTTTCCACGAAGGTCAGTGATAGAACAGGATTAAATCGAATGAACAGCAAATGTTCAATGATAAATAATTTCTAGTACTTCTGTTCGACAAGTTATTAACCCTACTTCTATCCTAATTCTTTTTTCCTACATTCTAATTACAAATAATGTTTCCTTATTATGTATTTTGACTAAGGTACTAATATAAAACTCTGAATATACCATTAATGAACGAACCTCGTACATATGAAACTGCTGAACAAGCAAGCAATTCTACTCTGCTCTCTTTAGCTCTATTCCACGTCTTTTTCTTAAATCCTGATTAAGAATCTTCGATCTCGACATTCACTTTCGTATTTTGCACTAAATTGTTAGTTTTAATGATAAGTGAAACTGAACAAACGATAAAATAATAAAAGACGCTCGCCGACTGTTAACCGACAACCAACCGCCTGAACTTGGCAACGACTTGAAGCTCGGTCGAGTATCGAACGATCTATTAATCTCGATTTACTACACTCTAATTTATTATTCTAGATTATTCTAGAAAACAATAGAAAATGATAAATTGATATTGTTTTACGAATCTTTTAAAACAATTTGATCTCCTAGCCGTTATTTGAAATACTAAATTCTTGGCGTACAATTCTTATATCATTCTAATCTCATTCACAGCTATACTATGATGCTAAGCACTTGATTTAATTAGAAATGACAAAGGGAATACGACTTGAGAAGGTCAGAACAAACTGCAGGCCTAAGCACGTTAAGATTTAATTCTTACCTTGCTCCTCATTCCATATCACAAATGATAGTATTCGCAATTGTTAATTATAACTTCAATAGACAAGCCGAACTCATTATAGAGTAAAACGAATAGTAATACGTAAAGGAACGTATTTCAAAAGAGCAAAAATATGAGGTCATTAAAAGTGACAAAGGAGATACGATTTGAGAAGGTTAAAAAAATTATAGCCATAATTACCGTTAACATTTTAACTCTTACCTTGCCTCTCGCTTCATATTATGAATCAAATTACTTCTACTTATTAACTATCACTTCACTGTACAAACCGAACTCGTTACAGAGTAACGAGTAAAACAGCGTAATAATATGTAAAGGGAACGCGTTTGAAAAGAATGGGAGCGTAAAGTTCTAACTTTTACCTGTTCCTTTATCTTACCCTATCCGACTACTTACTACCTCGTCCCGCGTTTTACAACTCGTATTGCTATGTTCACTTCCTCCAATTTAATCCAGTTCTATCAACAAGTCAAGTACTCCCTCGCCGTGGAAAAAGGACAAACGTTTTGGGGCTAAAACAGTGCGAACTTGTGGAGTCTTGTCCGAGTCCGTTACATCCCGCGATTCGAATTGCAATCGTCTTCGGCCGCGCTCGGCTACCTCCGGCCGTTCTCGCTGCGCGGCGAACCGGCATGGCTGCTGCGCAGCGCGCGGCTAGTTTTCATGTGACCGTTCTCCTGTTCACCACGCAGCACAATATTCCCGACAACAGTCCCGGAAAACTCGCGAAAGATAGACATAAAAGAAAGTTAGTTCTCAGTTATTTAACCGCGTTGTGTCGAGCGAGCGCGGAATTAATTGTTAACGTCAATGAATTCTGTGATCGGCTCGCGTTCTGCTCGTTTAATTACTCGCTTCACCGTTCTCCATTCGCTATGGCACGCTCGCCTGGTTAAAAGCCAGTCGCCGGTCGCTTTTTGATCTTCTGTTCGCGAGATAATTGCCCGACGGAAACGGAAGCATCGCTCGTTGCAACCGTCGCAACTCGGTTAACCTAGTCGCAGCGGGTCTTTCTGGTTTAGAATCATTTCTGTGTTCTCGTTTCCCTTTGTTAATCGCGAAGTTCGAGTCACGGGCTCCTCGTAGCAATTATGTTCCATTCGGGATTCATTGGTGCGTGCGCGAGTGCAAGTATGTGCAAGTTAGTGAATCAGTAAGGGGACGATCAGGATTCGAGCATCAAGTAAGTATTATTAAATAAAATTCTATTTTTATTTTAAGAACGCATGCGAGACACTTTCGTTTCTTAAGCTTGCTACGTAATCGTTCGGTAAGTTTGATCGTTTTCCTTTCAGACAATTAGGACTGGACACAGTCCAGATAGTATTAGTAACTAATTACTACTCGAGTTGAGAAATGCAATGGCGACCGGTTCATTTTTCATAATTCTTAGAGGAGCAATTATTTAGTATGTTTCATTACTTTCATTACAGACAATTACGATTAGACAGTCGAGGTCGTATGAAAATTAAAATAAATTCGAGTCTCGATTTGAGACATGCAATGAGGACCTTTCCATTTTTCAAAATCCTTAGAGAAACAGTTATTTAGTATGTTTTACTTCCTGATAGACAAGTATGATTAAACAGTCGAGGTAGTATCAGAAACCAATTCCGATTCCCGTTTTGAGAAACGCAATAGAAATTAATTTACATTTTTCCAACCACTTATTGCGTTTTCTCATTTCACTTATTTTCATAGTCTTGTGTAAAAAAGATTGTTTTGATTCGGAAAACCACCTGCGCCAGTAGTTTTTTTCTACCAAAACAATCCTTGAACGCTTACAACTCTGCCCTACTGCGCATCAACTTATTCTCCTTTTTGAGAAAGGTTAAAGTCGAAGAATCGTGGGCGCCCCATCCCACTGTTTTTTTTTTGCACAGCCCTCGAAGCACACATATCTCTCGCGCTTATCTAAAACCAGTGGAAACTTGATTACCTTTTTTTTGTAACAAGATTCTCTGTTTTAATACAATGGTCTCTGTGTTGATGAATAAAATAAGACGTAATTGCAGTTTATAATTGTTTTCTATATAAAACATCCATGAGATATCTATAAGAATGTATTAATCTCTTTTCCGATTATAATGGAAGAGTTTAATACGTTATTTGATTATTTAATGCCCCGTAGATAATCCTTGTACCTCTTTTTCAATCATAATTATGCACATTTTCGAATTGGTCGTTATGTTTAATGCATTTTTCGTTCGAATAATGAGAATACTGCGCGGCATTTTGCTTGGGAAAAGGCGAGATAATTTATTCGCCCGTCGTTACGCAACTTTCCCACGCTCTGTCGTTGCCGTGTCTTTTACAACAAGTGTCAAATATCGCAATCCTCAATTATGATAACCATCAAAACCAGTCTACGCGTTCCATTTGCAATAAGTGTCTCGTTTGCGTTTATAAAATGTTGTACATGTAATGAGAAGTGAGAACGAATCAGTAAATATTATAAAAATGTATGATTCATATAATAGAAAATAATTTTTTAATTCAATTTTAATAATGGTTCGTTCTTACTAAATTATAATCATTTTTAATTAACTATGAATTCTATTTGTTATCACTGCTGTGTGTCACAAACGCGAATACTGTTATACAAAGTGCATAAAATCGGGTAAGGAATGTGGGGACATGTTTTCAATTAAATGAATGAAAATTTGTTCTGGTTTTCGAAGTATTACAATGGCAGGTTGCAGTGGTAGTATTCGGTGTATGATTATGCACAATAGGGTGAGAATTAGCAGACCTGTTCAGTCGTTAGCTCTGAGTTACGAAGAGTTGGGTGCTCCTCAGGAAGTCTTTTCGTTAACTTTCCTCTTATTATTGCGTTTCCGGTTCCCTCGGCGCGAACTTTATACGCGGAACAATTTTATCGCCAGATTTCTATCTCTTGATATTATTCAGATTCATTATTTTCTATTCCTCGTTTCAGGTTTCAATATTTATTCTAGCTGATTAAATTGATTATTACAATTTTTAGTATCGTCAGGCACGACGCTTAAATTGAACGGATTGTGTATACAATTTTGTTTTTAATTAAACTTTCATTTGAAAAGACGTGATTAAAAATATTATAAGAAGTCTCTCTAGCAGATTAAAATTTTTATGTAAATTGAGTAAAGTATGATGGTAAGGAATGAAACAGATTATGTAAGCAGTTTTGTTAAAGTGAATTAATCTCTGTCTTTCATTTGAAGAAGCTGACCCCATTTGAAATCGTGTAGATTTTTATACAAATTGGTTAGAGTATAATAATGATAAGAAACGTTAGAATGAATTAATCAATCTGGTTGAAAATAGCACGAGAAATATCAGATTCTCAAGTAAATTGATTGAACTATTATAATGATGTGGGATGTTAGAGATTGTGTAAACAAGATTCATGAGAATTCATTTCTGGAATTTGATGTGCAAATTTTAAGTGATTTGGGAACAGCGGAAACCACTCTCTTGGGTCCTTGACTATTTTACTTTTAACAGTCGCCATCGAAAAGCTTTCGAAGCTATTTTTGGGTGAGAACGTACTCATCTGTCGATTACGCGGACTGAGATTAACAGAATTTCTCATTTCCCACTGTGACTGATGAGACTGCAGAGTTTTGTCCAACCATAACAGATTTAAATATGCTAATTAGAAGGTCAACACTGCGCGCAGTGTGCAAAAATAAATTAATAAAATATTCGAAAAAAATGAACAAAATAAATATTTAAATTCTATTTTTTACATCTATACTCTGAGTTTTGCATAACAGCTCGTGGCATACTGATTACACGTACATTCAATATTAATTAAGAACTGTAAACAATATTTTATTGCTATCAGCCACGTGTCGTCAATTTTTTCAAGACGGATGATGCTCGGTAAATGTAGTTCATGATAATTAGAAACTACATTACAATATCTCATTGCTCGGGTCTTTTTGCACTGTTTTTTTTCCGGCAGATTCACACTTGATATTTTTTGCGGAAATATTCTCCTCGCGAAGTTGTAAATCATTCAGAGTCGTAATGCTCGCCTCTCGCATGATCTGAGAAATCCTATGAAGAATCGCGTTCTATCCCTGAAATCCTCTTTATTATGTTCCCTGGATCATCCCTACATTTCTTTCTTATATTCCTAGATATATGCACGCATACACTATGTCCATTTATTTTGACCATTTTTCATACCCGAATTCTTTTCATATTTCTTCCCCTCCATTTCTCGTTATTTTACATTTTATCCTCGCAATTTTTATACACATGCTTTTTAAACATTTCGACGTATTATAAATGGAATTTATTTTATTACGATACTTTCACGCTCCAATCACTATAGAAAGTTATTATTATTATTTTCGTAAACAATATAAAAGCTTCAAGTTCCATAGAATGTTGATAATAACAGAATAAAATGACGCTCTCGGGTCTTTTCAATGCGGGGCGACTCGTAATCTTTTTACACGTATATTATACTCGGGGAAAAAAGTAAAACGCGACGGCCGGTAGCTAAAAATAAAAGAAAAATCGCGTCGCGATGCGTTACGTATAAAGAGCTCATAAAGCGGTTCGTGCGTATAAAGGGTTAACAACTTTTCTGCGAACCTCCTCCCCCCACTCGGGTCCTCATCGTTTCTCGTTTTTCCGTCGACGTTATTTTCCGTCCAACCTGCTAACGAGACGCCGTAAACTTGTCCACCACAGCTATTTACGGCCTGTTCGCACCTATGGAATTACAATTTCGAAATGCAATCAGAAAATCCGGGTTTCACCTTTGAACTTTCGTGTTTAATTAACAGAATTATCGAACCGTTGGTTTAAAACAATTCTCAATAATAATTATAACGGATTTCGATTCTCCTCTAATCTTTAATTATTAATTTTCTGACTGATTTTACATTTTTTATTTCACTAGGATTAAATCTCAGAGGGGTGTTTTCTAATTTTTCCTCCTATGTTTTCCTATTGGTACGTCAGATTGGACATGTTCTGCGTGATTTCCCAGTACGAACTATGGCTAGCTGATTGGATGGATACTGTTGCTGTATTTTTATTTCCTATTCTGTGGTCGGTAGCTACTTCGGCTGAAAAGATTTAGGGCAATCCCTTTCATGATTCGACTTTTATTCGAGGGACATTCATGGTATGGCTCAAAAATCGGTTCACTCAATTGTTGATAAAAGCTCTATCACTCTATCCACAGATTCTAAGATGTTTTCAATGGGTTATTTTAAAATGATTGCAAGATGTAATTGCAATGACTTCGGCTTGTCAATTAATGGAGTTAATAAGAAAATGGTATTTATAATTAAATTTTAATTCGATGTGCAATGAATTTAATTATA
>NW_017141920.1:37941-38123 GCF_001652005.2 Ceratina calcarata
CACAGCCCTCGAAGCACACATATCTCTCGCGCTTATCTAAAACCAGTGGAAACTTGATTACCTTTTTTTTGTAACAAGATTCTCTGTTTTAATACAATGGTCTCTGTGTTGATGAATAAAATAAGACGTAATTGCAGTTTATAATTGTTTTCTATATAAAACATCCATGAGATATCTATAAG
>NW_017141920.1:40315-50689 GCF_001652005.2 Ceratina calcarata
AAATATTTAAATTCTATTTTTTACATCTATACTCTGAGTTTTGCATAACAGCTCGTGGCATACTGATTACACGTACATTCAATATTAATTAAGAACTGTAAACAATATTTTATTGCTATCAGCCACGTGTCGTCAATTTTTTCAAGACGGATGATGCTCGGTAAATGTAGTTCATGATAATTAGAAACTACATTACAATATCTCATTGCTCGGGTCTTTTTGCACTGTTTTTTTTCCGGCAGATTCACACTTGATATTTTTTGCGGAAATATTCTCCTCGCGAAGTTGTAAATCATTCAGAGTCGTAATGCTCGCCTCTCGCATGATCTGAGAAATCCTATGAAGAATCGCGTTCTATCCCTGAAATCCTCTTTATTATGTTCCCTGGATCATCCCTACATTTCTTTCTTATATTCCTAGATATATGCACGCATACACTATGTCCATTTATTTTGACCATTTTTCATACCCGAATTCTTTTCATATTTCTTCCCCTCCATTTCTCGTTATTTTACATTTTATCCTCGCAATTTTTATACACATGCTTTTTAAACATTTCGACGTATTATAAATGGAATTTATTTTATTACGATACTTTCACGCTCCAATCACTATAGAAAGTTATTATTATTATTTTCGTAAACAATATAAAAGCTTCAAGTTCCATAGAATGTTGATAATAACAGAATAAAATGACGCTCTCGGGTCTTTTCAATGCGGGGCGACTCGTAATCTTTTTACACGTATATTATACTCGGGGAAAAAAGTAAAACGCGACGGCCGGTAGCTAAAAATAAAAGAAAAATCGCGTCGCGATGCGTTACGTATAAAGAGCTCATAAAGCGGTTCGTGCGTATAAAGGGTTAACAACTTTTCTGCGAACCTCCTCCCCCCACTCGGGTCCTCATCGTTTCTCGTTTTTCCGTCGACGTTATTTTCCGTCCAACCTGCTAACGAGACGCCGTAAACTTGTCCACCACAGCTATTTACGGCCTGTTCGCACCTATGGAATTACAATTTCGAAATGCAATCAGAAAATCCGGGTTTCACCTTTGAACTTTCGTGTTTAATTAACAGAATTATCGAACCGTTGGTTTAAAACAATTCTCAATAATAATTATAACGGATTTCGATTCTCCTCTAATCTTTAATTATTAATTTTCTGACTGATTTTACATTTTTTATTTCACTAGGATTAAATCTCAGAGGGGTGTTTTCTAATTTTTCCTCCTATGTTTTCCTATTGGTACGTCAGATTGGACATGTTCTGCGTGATTTCCCAGTACGAACTATGGCTAGCTGATTGGATGGATACTGTTGCTGTATTTTTATTTCCTATTCTGTGGTCGGTAGCTACTTCGGCTGAAAAGATTTAGGGCAATCCCTTTCATGATTCGACTTTTATTCGAGGGACATTCATGGTATGGCTCAAAAATCGGTTCACTCAATTGTTGATAAAAGCTCTATCACTCTATCCACAGATTCTAAGATGTTTTCAATGGGTTATTTTAAAATGATTGCAAGATGTAATTGCAATGACTTCGGCTTGTCAATTAATGGAGTTAATAAGAAAATGGTATTTATAATTAAATTTTAATTCGATGTGCAATGAATTTAATTATAAATTCTATGCATTTTCTATTTATTACCTGATTTTTTATTCTATTGTGAGAATTAATTTTTAAAAAGCTTCATGCAATATTTATTTGAAACCGGCAGATTGGTTTGTCGTAATCATAAAAACCGTGCTGAGAAATGAGCGTAATAAGTAACGTTGTTCGAAGGTGATTTTTCATACGTTTCATTTGGAACGTTTGAGAAATGTTTCAAGTGATTACCACTGCACACGTGTAGCTCTTCCCCGAGTAAATTTTCGCGTCTGAGGAGGTGTCGTCCTAAATCGTCAAAGTAGGACTCTGAAGGACGGTGCCATTAAAACCTGAAACGTTTTCGTCCGGATGAACCTCGGTGCGCATTTGCAAGACTAATGGCGTTCTCCGTGCCCCATGTCGATAAAATTCTCTTTCCATATTCATTCCTCCGACGCTCGGATCCGTTATCATGCTCAGCTCTCCGTGCAACCTTCAAAATTATCGCTTGTACAAAATTCCTTTAATTGCACATTTCTTTCTCACGCTTTCTATTTGGAAATTCCATCCTCTCACAATTCTACTAATTATTAAAGTGATAGAATAATTATTTTGTACATTTCATACTTGCATGGAACGGAAATCAGGCTCTAAATAATATATAGAATTTATAATTATGAGAGTGGAATGAAGATATTTAACAGTCAAAAGTATTTTACTGTACTCTGAGGAGATATGGCAATGGATGGATGCTGAGAGGATAGAAAAACTACAGGAGAAATATATACATTGAATATTAGGACTAGATTTTTAATACATCTGCATATCTGATATTAGAAGAATCAAAGACAGATAACATAAGAATAGAAGTGGGAAGAAGAGCAAGAAGATACAAGGAGACAAGAAGTCAGAGCAGTAATGCAATTCTAAGGGAAAGTTGGAAAACGATAGAGAGGAAACAAGAGAAGAAGTAAAAATGGGAAAAAATAAGAGATTTGTGTTATGTTAATAAAGGAATAGACATGAAAATAATGGAAGTGGAAAGAAGAGAAGGTGAAAAGTATGAGGAAGTTCTGATACAAATTACAGTGGCAATATGATAAAATAATGGAAAGCTATGGCAATCGAGAAATTAGGAATGATCAGATGGCAGATCTATGTAAATCATACGAAGATCAGAGCATGATTGCAAGATTCAGATGTGGGAATGAAGAACTGAATAATAAGTATTGGATTAAGAATAATGAAAGAGTCTGTAGACTATGTAAGGAGAACCCAAAGACTTTAAGCCACATGGTAAGAGAATGCAAAGAGATGGAAAGAATACACAAAGAAGTGAGAGGAATACTGAAAGAAGACAAAGATGGCACAGAGTGGATATGGAAAATTCTAGAAAAAAAGGAAGAAAAATAAAGATAATATTTAAATATTCATACACACTGACACACAAATATTCGAAACGATTATTTATTACTATTATACAGAATTTATGTTTATTATAAAGAAAATAAATACTAAATATGTTTATTAATGTTGGACGAGGGTTTCAGTGACTAATAGACATTTTGCGTCGGAGATCGTAGTCGGTAGGGAGACAGAGGTACTCGATTATAATAAATTTCAATTTCCCGGTGGGACTCGTAATAAATCACCGGAACCATTTTCCGCCGTGGCGTGTCCGATACGTAACTTCCGATCGATTTGGCCGCGAAGAGATTCCGTACACGTGCGCATCGTGAGAGTATCGTTGAAACTGATCGGACATACTCGAGTCCCGTGCCCGGCGAACATTTTTCCTCGCGGCCAAGAAAGCGGATATTTCTCACCCCGAGACTAGCAACAGATCGAACCTGTCAGTTAACGGCTCTGACAACCGTTTCAAACCCAGCCACGTATATCCGTTGATATCCAGTGCGAACATCAACGATTTTCTTTAAAATCATGCTACGTATTATTAAAAGCTTTTTCACAATGTGTGAAAGAAGAGTCTTTCAATTTATTCTTCTACTTTCCTTTGTGTAATTAAATGAATGTATTTTAGAGATTGATGATGATAGGTTGAAATGTATGTTGACCTTGGAAAATTTTGTAGATTTATAAAATTTCGTGATCAAAATGGAAACACTTATGCATTTGGTTTTAGAACTGAAATAATGAAGACTAATCACTCTTAACACTAGATTGCCCAAGGAAGTCATTTTGACTGCTTTTGGGCAAATGTACANAAACTACGACAATGTAAATTTAATATAAAATATAAAATTTCTGTATTACTTCTTTCATGAGTAAATGTTTTAAGAACGATCTTTTTTATCTTTGCGAAATTGGTGTTTGCACAATGGTGGAAGCTCCTTACTCTTCTCGTAGGATTATTTACATTTCAAAGGAGTCGCAGCGGTATGTAAATCTTGTATAGGGTAACAACTCTTGTATTTATCGAGTGCGTCGAGAAGCGTCGTGACATAGGGACCCCGGTTTAAGGTCGTCATAAATATTAATACTACTCCCTCCTGGAAATTGGAAACTTTTCCAACGTGTGTACTCGAAATTCGGGGCCAGGCTCTCTACTGTCATATTCCAAATCCCTTAGCAAATTCTGCCATAATCAGACTTCAGTTTAAAAATGAAACAGAGAAACTCCACCATTTGTCAAGAAAAATCTTTTTGTCTTTCTGATACACTCTAAAAGAATCTACAATTTTTAATTCGTTTGTTTAAATAATATCTCAATAAAATTGTACCAGTACTTTATTTTTTTACTATACTATACTATTTATTTATTATAATTTTACTGATATATTATTTTACTATTATATAATTTTACTGATATAATATTATATACTGATTTAATATTATTTACTGATATATTATTTTACTATTATATAATTTTACTGATATAATATTATAAATTTACTGAAGGAGTATCGAGATATCATAAATTACGATTGTATTAATCGATTAATTCCTCTGACGTTAGAATAATGGTCGCCGTTAGGATTGACTCATGCTTCCGGGTAATTGTCGAACGTAATCGCGGCCGGCCACGGTATCGTCGAATTGAGATATCTCGAATCGAAAGCGATACACCTGTTGTCGTCGCGGTGCAACAATGTGGTACAGCGTATCCGACGTGGTGCTCGGAATCGATCGGACCTCCTCGTCCCTGAACTATGGACTTTAGTGCAAATTGCGAGCGAGCGCATCGTGCAACAAACTTGCCCGCGACAAAGCTTGATATTTTTATGACAACATCCCTTATGGATCGCCCCCCTGCCGTCCGTCACTCTCGCAGTTTCGTTATTTTTATAAGCGCTAAAAGCACGCTCTTCATGAAATTTTATGTCCGTTCCTCTAACGTCAGAGACGTCAGTCTCGTCGTTTTAATGTTTTCGCATTAATAAAAGAGATTATGATTGTAACGAACGAAAATTTTATTACCTCCTAAAGAAGGAGACGGTTTTCGGGATGATCTTTTATGGTAATCGCTTGTTTTTTTTAGTACAGCTAATCAATTATTTCCAGGCGATGAAATTCGAATGGACCGTAAAATTTTACCGCCCTCGTAAATTGGAGAGGAATCGGTTAGGTTGCTACCACAGATGGAAAAGAGTGCGTGAGAATATTAATGAAATAACAATTTTATTGTTCGCAGAACAGAATTGGTATTTTAAATTTGCTAGCTTCTCAATGAATATAAGTTTTCATTTCGATATTTGAGAAAACTTGATGTTTATTTATTAAAGATAATAAAATCGGTTTTATTACTGGAGCGAGTAAAATCATGTGAATGAATTTAAGCATCTGTGTTATGAGAAAAAATGCAGTAGAGTCAGTCTAGCCATTGTTCGGATATACTTAATACCGTCTGACGTAGCGTGCCTATTTCTACTTACATTGTCCATACAATTCCACTCGATTAATCATTCTCAACAAAGGCATCCTTATACCTTATGACTCTAACAATTTATCCAACCATTGTTCACTGGATTTTTCAATTGTAAATTCAAGCAACCTTATATCTAATATTCTTGGTTCGTCTGTCCTTTGTAAAAGACATTCAATTAAAAAGTTTCGCAGTCTGGTTAATTAATTCCCTGGCTAATTAAAGTTATTATGTCAAGCCATCCTAGCGGTTTGTCTGTCCTTCAATTTTCATGAGAATTTTAATAATGGTTAAGAGAAAATTAATTTCGAACACACAAGAAAGTGCAATTAATGGGAAAGTTTCCATTAGGAAAAGCAAAAGGTGGAGTTTTCTGAAACAGTTTCTCGTTAATCTGAATCGAGGATTTCAGAATTATCAAAATAGGAAGAGACCAAGGAAATTTTATTTCAACTATGAAATTGGGATTGCAGTAAAATAGATCACAGATTCTATTTCCCAGTAATTTTCCTGACAATAGAATTGTTATAGCCACATGCTAATTAAGAAACAGGTATTATACTCGTAAGGTGGGTGTAAATGAAGCGAATAACCGGGACGTATTAGCATAATACGGATAGATGCCGGACTCTGCATGGTGTTGCGATTATATTCGAAGCCGAGGTAGCCGATTAATCATGATCGATACGGAATTGATTGCCGCAATTAGGGTTGATTATACGCGTTTCTCTCGAGCTAGTCGATCTCCCTTACCCAGTCCTATTGTCTTGAATCAAATCCGTATTGATTTATAGTTTACGTGCTACAATATTTCGTGGATTTTCTCATAAATTGCAGCAGCAATATATTTTAATAAATGCTTATAATATAAGAAAAAATTTAATACANCATTTATAGTTCACTCAGAGATATGAAATAATTCATTCTGAAGTCGTATTAATAATTCATTAGACACGAAATAACGTACGTATAGACTTTTTCAAAAATATTCTCGGTCTCGAGACTTGAATGTCTCAAACGAACTCCCTAGTGCATGGGTCCTCGACGGTAAACCCCCATTCAGGGTGGCCTTCAACCACGGCCGTGGGATACTTCAAAGGGATCGCGAAAAAAATTTCGCGATCGATCCTAGCCGAAGTTAAGACGGCTCTCTCTCGTCTTTTGAGAAAAGTAGAGAAAAAGGGTTGCTCTCCGAGGCCAGCGATGCCTCTAATCAGAGCCCTGAACGCGACTCAAAAGACTTCTCCAGTACACCAGTAGCCAAAAGCAGAACTCAATTATTAAGCATCCTTTAATTATTTTTATAATCATTGTCATTATTATTTTATTATTAGTTTATTATATCCTGACAGTATTTTATACTTTATGTATTTTTATGTATATTAAAAAATACTATATAATCAGTTTCCAATTTTTATATTGAATTTATAATTAATCCAGTTTAATCCTTACAAAATTAACTTTAGAAATGGTGGAACGAGAAACACTTGGCAAACGCGGTATCGAAGCGATCGTCAAAAATCGTTGTTACTGCCAAATTCCCATCGCAGCTGGCTCATCTATCAGCTTCCTGAATGCAACAATATTTGTTCAGTCATGTAGATATATTTATTTAATCTCCCGCGTGTTAGAAGAAATCGCTGGGTCAAGAGGAACGCGGCGTGTAAGGCAAGACGGGTTGTTGAAATTTTTAGACGCTAGACGAATTTCAATACGCGGTTTCGTTTTACCTCCTGTGATTTATCGCTGTTTTCAAAGTTTGTTACAGCGTCCGGTTACGAGTCTTATGTTTCCGATGCTTATTTTTAGACGGCTCTGCATTGCAAAATATTAGCCAGTACGAAATTCTAGATGTTGTTAACAAGTTCAATTGTAAGACTCTTCCTATAAAAGATTACATTTTAATCATGTTACGTGAGAAATTTCGTACAAGTCTTATTAATTTACACACGATCGCACTAACGCTTAGAACGCTTTCTGTCCTCGGATCTAATCTAACGATCAAATTGATTCGATTGGACAGCGAAGTCGTATCCCAGGGCTTTGTACAAGTTTCCACTACAAGAACACTCGAGGGTCTTCGACGATTCCCAGGAGTAGTCGATACATATAATTCTATTCAGTTGTTTATAGTCTGCCAGTGGAGCAGCTATAGAATAGTTTGTTCTCTTGAACACAGTTTGAATGAATCATAACACGGACCAGGACACTCGAACGCGGAAGCAATTACTTGCACTCGAACGAAGACGAGGCAGAACAATGTATGTAGATGACGAAGCTGTGTTTGAATAGAGAAACACGGTTCCCGTCCTCCTCCTCTATGTATAATTTATAACTGCAATTACGTTTCTCTAATTACGAGTGACGCACGGGAAATGAGTCTGTCGATGCTTTTAATAAAACTTAAGACCTCTATTATACTTATTTACGCGAGTTTACGTTAAGGAGGACAGATTAACAATTAAATCGTTAGCCGGCTGATCCGATGGAAATCTGAACAATTTTTCATCAAATAAAATCAGGATTATTGTTTCCTAATATCCCAACGGTTTTAAAGATGTATTGGCTATACAGTCAATCCCAAAAGTTTATGCACTTTAGAAATGCATTTTTTAAAAAGAAATCAGACGTCGGAAGAACATTGCTGATAATAAACAACAAAAAAATAATTTTCGATTTTTCCGAGATTTTTCCAAGGGGTACCCCTTCAGATTTTGCGAAATTTTCGTTTTTTGCCAATAACTCCCAAACCATTGGACACACGGGAAAATTGCATCAGACCTTTCTTGTAGAGGGCGACGAGATCTACAATTTCTGTATAAAAACTTTTCGCTAGCGTCAATAGTTAACGAGTTATTTGCAAAAAACTGTTTTTTCGTTTTTCGTTAATAACTCGTAAACTAGTAATGCTAGCGAAAAGTTTTTATACAGAAATTGTAGATCTCGTCGCCCTCTACAAGAAAGGTCTGATGCAATTTTCCCGTGTGTCCAATGGTTTGGGAGTTATTGAAGAAAAACGAAATTTTTTGTCAAAAGTTCGCCATTTCGACGCTGGAATGGTCGGATTTTGTCAACATCAATAAAATGCCAAATAATCATATGTAACTCATTAAATATCGAAATTAGAAGAAAAATTTGTTGTTCCGACATCTAATTTTTGTTTAATTACAGGAAATGCGTTTTTCTAAGTTACATAAACTTTTGGGATTGACTGTATATCCAATACATCCTTAAAAAAGGTCCAGTTTTATAGTCCATGCTTGGCCTCGAATGAGGCTTATCCTCTCGTTGTAGTTTAGATTCTATTTTTAAATGTTTCATTCTGTCTAATCATTGTTCATGAGAAATTAATGAGAAATGTGTAGGCTTGTTCATGTTATTTATCTGTCTATGGAAGTTTACTTAGCACGGGATAACATTGTTGAACTCTTCTTGTAAAATTCTTTCGCTCCTCTGACTCGTTAAGCTAATTACACGGTTAGCTCCACAATTTTCATTGAAACTCGCCTCTAATCTTCGGCGGGAATTTCGCTTTGATCGGTGACTGGAATGATCTGGCAGCTGATTGGTGTACAAAATTTTCTCAGAAGGGTGCACTAATTTTCACCCCTTCTTCAGTAGCTCGATCGGAAATTAATTAATTTTTCAATTGTGCATCACTGAAATAAAGTTTTGACGAAAATCTCATTTTCATCAGATACGAATATTAATTTATCACAAAACCTGATAATTGTTATTATAAATAAACGGAGGTTTCACGAAGTGATCAGGATTTCTTTGAACCGATTGAAGATCGACATGATAAGTGTCCAGCAAATGTCAGTTGGCTGCAATTTCACTCGCTGAGCTCTCCCGGAGAATTCTCTTGGCTGATTTGAATTTCAAATGTCGCACGCGACCGTTTTTAATCATGAGCCCTCTGGAAATACTTCTCTCTTTACCGAAATTCCCACAAATTCGCGTCAAACGTTGCTAAAGTCTACTTTCTCTCATATAAATGGGATTGCAAAATTTGCTAACTATTCCACGATTCCTAATTGAAATTTGCATACGTTTATTACCAGAGATGAGATATTTTATTAAATAAATACATCTGCTGATATGTTTGAGTATTTGTAAATGGGATTTTAACACCCGGCAACTGTCCTGCAATTTCTAATTGAAATCTTGTATTTATCATTAGAGACAAGAACGATTGATGTATAAATAAATCTGCCAAGATTTATTATATATATATTTACTGTATATATTGGAAATGCTTAAGAGTATTTGTAGACAATAGTAAGTATTTATAGAGGAAGTGGCTTGAAATACTTGTTGTCGAGTTCCAAATTTATCTTGAATAGGATTAAAAGGGGTTGGCTTGAATTTGCGTGGGAGTGCCAGCCGATGCAACGTTTCTAACTAAATTTTCAGTTCGCAACTCAGATGAAAATGAAATACATTTCCCTATATTGGATTCCAGTCACTTAATTGAATAAAAAATATTGCTTCTCTCGTTTCATTATATTCAACTATTTTAGGAAATATTCAGAAATTTTCTTATATTCAAGTGGAATGATGAGACAATATTTTGATGAGGATTAATATCACTGTTGCATCATAAGATTTCTTTATTTATCCATACAAACTGAACTTCGGTATTCGCCAATTTCCTGTAAATAGCAGATATCACAAACGTTTAATTATTTAATTTCCTGGAATAACATTTTTATTATTAAAACTTGCAAGAATTGCTATGTATCAATAAAATGATTTACTGATCGAAGAATGATTAGTACTTGCTCAGTTATGTAAATGCGTTGCGTGTTCACGGTCATTATTGACGTTTCTTGGAACGATTAAAAAAAAAAAAGAGAGCTCTATTGGTAGGTGTCATTAATTATGGTACCATGGACATTG
>NW_017141920.1:50765-51503 GCF_001652005.2 Ceratina calcarata
GATTTATCCTAATCATTCTATTATTAATTTATTTTGTCTCAGAATTGAGACAAGTCTTATTATTCTTTACGACAGAACATAAATTCGTCCCCCATTATTACAAAGGGTTAAAGAAAATAAAGTTCGATCTCGGTGCAAATGTTTGAAACGTAGAATGTGGTGTACAGTCCCTTCGAAAATCCGAATGCCAGACGCCAGCGGTATCTCCGGTAATTCGAAGGTGAACGATGCGAGCCTGGAGATCGCCCGGCTCTGCATTCCCTCCGCCTGAGGAACAAGGAAGTTCCGAGTGATGCTCAGGGAGGAGGACGACGAAGCATCGGCGTCCTGGTGACGTTGACGCGTTTCAAGGGACGCGGACGGAGCCATGAGCAGCCTACAGGTGCCGGAGCTTCGGCTTCCGGCTGGCGACGGGGGTGGAAGCGGTGGCAACAGTAGAGGAACCGCGCCTCTCTTGCTGGTCCCACCGAACGTCGTGCCCAGGCGCAGGCATTCCTGGATCTGCGGGTGAGTCCCCCTTTAACCAGCTTCATCGATGGTCCGATATAAATTAGAGAAAAAACGTCTTCTCTGTATTACTTCAATTTTTTATCAAAATGTTTTATATTGTAATCTGAATCTGTTGGCCTATCTGGTTTAAATAGACGATTTTATTAAGCCAGTATTCTGGTATTGTGAATTAATCGTTAAAAAAATCTGAAGACATTTTAATAATTTTCTTATGGGTATTTTTATTTT
>NW_017141920.1:53446-55276 GCF_001652005.2 Ceratina calcarata
ATCTCGTCGTCCTCTACAAGAAAGATCTGATGCAATTTTTCCGTAAGTCAAACGGTTTGGGAGTTATTGGCAAAAAACGAAAATTTGGAAGAAATTGAAGGGGTACCCCTTGGAAAAATCTCGGAAAAATCGAAAATTTTTTTTTCGACGGAATTTCGCAAAATGCTTCAAGTAAAAGTTGTAGATACTATTATTATCTGCTAAAACGGTCGTATACAATATTTTGCGTAAAAAATTACAGAAAAAGAAAAATTGGATATTTGAGTTGTATAATCGTTCTGTCAATCTCGTGGTAACAAGGGAGTTCTAACTCCCTCGTGCAGTAGTTGACCTAATCTCCTGAAATTGTTTTTCAAATCCAGGTTCGCTTGATTAAATTCTAATTAGTGGGCGACTGGGTAATTAATCACGACTCGTCGCGCGCTTCAATGGGGGTTTGACTAAATGGAATTGTCTGGAAAATCTCGGCTGGCTCGATCCCGAAACAAAAGCGGTTATTAACGGGAGATTCCCCGGCCGTTGGATGCCAATACTGATTTTTCACGATTAACACCTAACTATTGACCCACTGGTTTTATTGTAATCCAGTTAATTAACAGAGTTGAAGGTACAATGGCTCAGTTATATCTCGTCCAATTTTCAAGTTCAATTGATTTATGGTCGTTTTAAAAAATGTTACATTATACATTGATATTGAAATTGATGTAAATTGAATGCAGGTCGAAACTTTTATGCATTTACAATTATATTAGAATATGCAAATAACAACGAAACTCGAATAGAATACAAAAAATAATCTATGTATCCTTGATGGTTAATTAAAATTTGTAAAATTTCTCTTAAAACTGGAATAAGAAGCGGCGAAGTTTTCCCGAGGCGAAGTTCGGTGTTTGTATCGCGGCGCCAGTTTGTATACTTAAACGCAATTAAAATTGTTAATTAATTTCGCATCGAAAGTGGGGCGTATAGTCACCGGAAGTAGAACTCGATCGCCGCGGGTAGAATAAGCAATTTCATTTTACCGATGATTTAATAATAAGCGATGTCCGGTAATGGATACCGTCCAGCTTGTCTTCCGTGTCTTCGACAAACTCACCAGTTTGCTCCTGTGAGCTGTTAGAATCGCTTCTTGCAAGATACGTATTTTCTTTTTTATTAAATTCCATCAAGAGTTATCATGAATTGTTTCAATTTTATTTTGCATGAAAATCGATTATTATAATAATTAACGACCGGACTGTGCAATTGGCGTTTTATTACCCGTCATTCTGTGTAAATTAAAAAATTCCTTTCATTATCTAAAAAACAAATTAATGTAATTCACCAGGTAAACACGTAATCACGTTTCATATTGAACAGTTTCTTGCGGTTCGGCTCATCAATCGTGATGTGAATGTAATCATTATTAAGTTCTGGTGTTAAGTGGTAAGACATAACGTGGAACATCGATACTGGTTAATTACTTTATTACCTTAGAACGTACAGGATGAGAGATGTACATTGAACGGAGGAATAATCGTGCTTGTGAATTGGAATCAACTATGATAACACTGAATCCCTGTGCTGTGTCAACACTATTTCATTGCATCACGAGAGACTAGTGTGGAGCGAGTACAGTGGAGAGACGTTGTTGAAGTTCTTCTTCTGGAAGAGCCTCGGCAAACTTTTCTCTCGATAATGGAAGTTATTGATTTTTACGCATTTTCTCTCTTTTTCCTATCTCGTTTAACGAGATACCTGACCGTTTAATAGTTTCCTTCACACTATTTCTTCAAGCTAGAATTTTATTTATAACGAGGGTATTACAAATTAATATAAAAACAAATTAAA
>NW_017141920.1:55470-56137 GCF_001652005.2 Ceratina calcarata
CAATTTATTTTGATAAATACTTTGCATATTTTATATAGTCTTCTTCTGATTTTCAGTTCCATTTATTATTTTTAATTGCCATTCAAACGATTATCATTTTCACGATTCGTAATTGCATTTTTTATTTACATTTCTTTTAACATCATCTATGAATTTTTCAATGTGAGTGCATGGAAATGAGCGGTGCACCCGGTACGTGGCGTTCTGGGGGTCAAGAACATCGCGAACAGCACAGTCGTTTTATTAACCCGGTATTTATAGTCGTACCGCCACCTCCTCGTCCTGTGGCTCGCGTGTGTCGCGATAAGATTAAACGGAGAGAGCCCGTGCCAAGAGAGCGCGCCGTGGGAGGGTCGAATTTAATTCACGGCCTCCGATCACCATAACGGATGCTAACCGCGATAATACGAATTCCTTTCGTTCGGAAAAAATGGGCCAATTTCTCGCTGGGCCAACGCGAATTAATTCGTTCAATATCGTAAATTGGAACCGCGGTAACTTTTGCATTTTTATATAATTCCACGGATGCTGCGGTTTTTTTTTATCTCGTTTATGTCCGCGAGATCCTACCAATTGATATTGCGATATTTCTATGGTTTCATTTCGCGATATGAGTTTTTTTAACTCAATTTATGTGCCTGCGGTTCTTACATTTTTTTTTTCTAGG
>NW_017141922.1:0-331 GCF_001652005.2 Ceratina calcarata
TGCAGAAAGCATTTTACATGGATTTATTCTGGAAAGTCTGCTCTATTTTTTGGTTCAAAAATAAACTTTCTCGCTCTCTTAGTTTTTCTATAATATCTCATTTTTCCCGAAAGTCATGCATTTTTATAGAAACGACGATTTTTCGAAAATGGCACGTGATAGAGCAATTCTGTTTCCAGATTCGTGTTCGGCACGAGAAATTCTAGATGATGATTCTACAGCTGATAGCTAATCTTGCTGAGGTTGTTCACGAGGAGGAGTAATTGGAGATTTCATTGAACGTATTCTTGTCGCAAGGAGTAAACGGCACTTGTTGCACAGCACATCACCA
>NW_017141923.1:0-331 GCF_001652005.2 Ceratina calcarata
CTTTTATACTGATAATATAAACGTTTTATTTTGCATAAACATCCACATTCTAGTTATATTTTGTAATCGGATTCAATCAGCATCTTGATAATCTGTTTTTAAATCATCACATTGATAGTCTGTTCCAAATCAATGAATTGAAAAAGTTTTAAGTTGTCGTTAAGTTTAAAGTTCTAACTGTGTTGTCACATTTTATAATTAGTTCCAATGATCAGATTGCCAATCTGTTTCGATCATCACATTGTCAATCTGTTTTAATTTAAAAAGTGAAGAATTTTTTATTTTGCTGAACTGTGTCATCACCAGACTGCGAATTTTATGTATTTATAAC
>NW_017141924.1:0-331 GCF_001652005.2 Ceratina calcarata
TCTAAGGAGCCGGGAAAATGAGTCCGCAGTAGTAATTCTAACGTTCCTTTGGTGCACTTAGTAAATGTATTGTTATCCTTTTTTAGCAGCCCTAGGTTGCTACTGTCTCCTCCATTTCTCTACGGTTCTCTCCATAATCTTGGTCAGTTTTGCTATATTCTTGGTTGTTTTTAGACTACCGCAGAATTTCCTCCATGATTCTTTTTTGTTTCTTTTGATTTTATCTTTTAGCTGTCGCTCGACTCTCTGTGGTCTGATTTTATCGCAGTTTTTCTTTGTTCTCCTGGCTCTACTCTTGAGTTTACGACAATTGTCTCTTAGTCTGGTTAGT
>NW_017141925.1:0-331 GCF_001652005.2 Ceratina calcarata
TAAATCTACCTTGCCGGTTTGAGCCCTTTTGGGCCCTTTTTTCGGGCCGCGCGTTCAAACAGGCGTTGCCACTCTTTAGTAATCTCTCCTCGGTGCACAGAATGACTGCTTCGGCGTGCACCGACCTTCAGGCTCACCGATGCCGGTGCCGACGCTTTTTTCCAGCACGATAGGTAATAGGTAACCGTAGAACGTTGATATTATCAACGGTATACTTGATTCGAGATTAGTGCAATTAATTGTAATTGAATTGTAATTGAATTGAATGAATACATAAGAATGCAATTAATTGTTATAATTACATTTACGATTAGAATCAGCTTGCATTGAC
>NW_017141926.1:0-331 GCF_001652005.2 Ceratina calcarata
ACAGCGAAAATGGGACGAACACATCTCCGAGTTCGTTTTCGCATACAACACCGCGTAATAGATAGAAATAACATAGAAATTAAATAAATAACATAGACATGAGTATAATTAGCGGATAGTCGATAGCCTTTCTTTATCGTTGAGGACGCAGGTGTTCTCTCCGTCTTTCATCGGCTTCGTTTAATGAAATAATTTTGTAGGAAAAAACATAGAAAGCCTACCAAGCTTCAGACGAGGTAAGTATAACCTTAATTATTTCATCCAGGATGTTACGGAATAAGTGGCCCCTAACGGGTCCGGAATCGAGGTACGAACGCGAAATAAACCGGAC
>NW_017141927.1:0-331 GCF_001652005.2 Ceratina calcarata
ATTCTTTAAAACTGAATGAGATTTTTAAAAAACCAAGTGACCCAATTTTTTTTTTATTAGTTAGACGAATGCATTTGCTAAATGATGTACAACGAAAATTTCGAAAACATTGAAATTGGTAGAAATATGATGGAGTTTTTTTACCTTTTATCTGGGCTTGCAATGAAAATTTTAATAACACATTTTGACAATTTATATGAGATTACTATATCGAATTCCGAAACATGTAGATTTTAAGCGAAACGTTGTAAATGTGCAATATTCACCACTTTACCTGATTTTAACTTATGATAACCAATTTCGATAAAATTTTCAATATACACTAATCTCA
>NW_017141928.1:0-331 GCF_001652005.2 Ceratina calcarata
CTGAGATAATATACAGATTTCTATTCACTATGGTTTATTCTTTTATAGTTTCAAAATGACATGTATCAGTTTTCTATAATTTTAAGGTAATCAATTTGTATCACTGATTTATTTTTCTATAATTCTGAGATAACACAAATTCTTTTCAATGGCTTATGTTTCTATAATTGTAAGATAATATACAAATTTGTATTTATTGCTTTGTTTTTTATAATATGAAGATAATAGTAGTAAATATTGCAATTACTCACACTCTCTATACACACATTTTCTATAGTCTATAGTCTACATTTCTATAGTCACAATTTCTGTACAATTTCTTTTTTTCCCA
>NW_017141929.1:0-331 GCF_001652005.2 Ceratina calcarata
CTAACTAACGCAAGGCGATAAAACTCCCTAGCTATGATGGCGCAGCGACGCCACAAAGGAAGTGCACACAGCACCTCCTGATGGCAACGGGAGGAATCACGGTTCGCCTAGGGATTTTTCCATCTCCAACACTTCCCGTCAATACGTGAGTCGTCGATCTTCTTGTGGATTCCCAAATCCTCAAGGCATGTCAAGAGTTTCGCCTTGGGTAATGCCTTGGTGAGGGCAACCGCCGCCATCCTGTCGGTCGACACATGCTCTAATCTGATGTATCCGGTTTTAAGGGTATACAGGAGCGACGGGCCAACTCCGAATTGATCTTGGAGGCCTC
>NW_017141930.1:0-331 GCF_001652005.2 Ceratina calcarata
TGTTTACACTTTTTCCTTAGGCGTGCTTCCTCCATGTAGTATATGCTCTAAGATCTGTACGCTCGGGATCATACGCCTTCATTCACGCTCATGTGGAGTCCTCCACTGTTAAGATCCAGTGTCTCTAATGACGACTTGGCTTTACATTCGCAACCAAACTCTCAAACCTAATAACGATGTAAGTAGCGTGAATATCTCTAAGGGATCGAGTAACGATAGCAGAAAAAAAAAGAAAAAGCCTAAGAATACCAATCGTTACGACATATCTTCCTCTGATGATGACGACATTGATGAGAATAATTCACTCATTGGTGCTGAGTCATCACCCAAT
>NW_017141931.1:0-332 GCF_001652005.2 Ceratina calcarata
TTGCGTAGAGCTCATCGCGAAAAAGTATTACGTTCATATCTAATGTCCTGACTTTCTCAACTGTTTTGGAAACGAACTCTTTGGAATTGAATCGTAATTAAGTGTATCATGTAATTGACTGTTTTAAACGAATCGTAAGAAATTCGTCCTGGTTTTATCCCAGTGTTTCCCATGTTCAACGGAACTAGTTCTCCCATTTTTNATATTCAGTCGTCTTATAAGACAATTCTTCTTTTCTTTGCAGTTTGCATTTGACGACGATGTGTCTACAGTACAGGCCAACAGTGGTGGCCTGCTTTTGTATATACTTCGCATGCAAATGGTCGAATTGG
>NW_017141933.1:0-331 GCF_001652005.2 Ceratina calcarata
CGTTCGCATGCCTCGACCCCGGCCTCTCAAAGTCCGTCAGGCTTTGGTGCCCCCGGGGTCACCCTCTCATCTATATTCGATATTATTTACTGTTTCACTAATACAATCGGCCCGGCTTGATTAAACCTCACGTTTCTGTAAAACTGTAAACTGCTCGAAAATTTGTTTGTTGCTCGATGAATCAGATCTACGAGCGATCGATAATTCCGATCGACAATACGCTTTCAACATTCTTGGATTTTAATCACACTTTCGACTTTAATGACTGTCACTTTTATGGAAAATGAAATAATTTTTATATTTAATTGGAATATAGGAATTTGTTTTACAA
>NW_017141934.1:0-331 GCF_001652005.2 Ceratina calcarata
ATATAATATGCTTAATTGGAAGAAATCCGAATTAGGGATTGAATTCTAATTCTTAATCAAAGAATACTCCAACTGTCGATTAAGATTTACAGAAATCGTTAATTATTAAGATTTCAACTGCCATGTCAAATTCAGATGACACATAAAGTTTTCAATGGGATGTTTCACCGGGATTAGGATGATGGTATTAATTGTTAGTTGGCTGTGGTATTTTGAAAGATAGTTAATAGGATATAAGCTAATAAAATGTGAAAATAAAATATTATAAATTGTTTAATTGGAAACAGTATTTTGTTTGGCAGTCAGTGTTAATGCGACAAGTATAAAATCT
>NW_017141935.1:0-331 GCF_001652005.2 Ceratina calcarata
ACGTGTTCGTTCTTTTGTAAAAGATTAATTTCGAAGATACTTACGAGGATAGCCATCCAGTTCATGTTCACGCACTGCGCAAGCCCCTTGAGGGCGGTTTTCTGCTCCCGCAGGAGCAACAAATCATCGTTCCCGTAGACCGCAAAGTCGCTGCGGTCCAATATTTCATTCCCCAAAAAGACCCTCTCTTTCGTTAAATGAATCGGGAACTCAGGCTCTGGCAATCGATCGAACTGACCGAATATCCTATCGTATATCTCTTTCACCTGTAATTTATAACGTGACGAAGTTAATAAAACAAATATTAATTGCGTGATCGAACACTCATCAG
>NW_017141936.1:0-331 GCF_001652005.2 Ceratina calcarata
AAAAAAAGTAGTGGGGAACAGCTCGGGAAGAGGAGAAATCCTGCATTCTGGCATCCCTGGCTACAAGCCTTACAAGAAATGATAGCAGCATTGACGCTAAGGTTGGAAGGGAACATGACGACACCATCACAGAGTGAGAGCGCAGCCACGCCGCGGTCGACACGAGGTCAGCATCAAGAAGGGGCGCAGCAAGTTTCAACTTTTCTTGTGCAATCCAACAATATGCAGCTTAGGAGCAACGTGGAAATGCAATGGATTTCAATAAATACAATTGGAGAGCTATTAGGAACATTTGACGGCAGCGGCGGGAACTTTGAAAGCTGGGCACAAC
>NW_017141937.1:0-331 GCF_001652005.2 Ceratina calcarata
AGTTTATCATCCATATTTCGTCGTGATTTTTTTATATGCGTCGTCGTATACTCGTGACCTTGATATTACAAACTAAACTGCAGCAGAAGTTTCAAGATGGAGGTCGGAGGCTAACCTTTCATAGTGACATTTAATCGATATCGAACCGTGTTTTCAAAGTCGTGACTGGTGTATCTACACGAGTAATAATGCACAAAAAATACAATATGTTATGTAATACGTTTGGTAGTTCAAAGTTAACATCGAATTATTAGAAAGGCAACTCTTATAAAACTTCACAGTGTTCCAGTACAATTTGAATATTTATAAACACTGTAGAAACAAAAAGATA
>NW_017141938.1:0-331 GCF_001652005.2 Ceratina calcarata
TTATAATACAATAAAATAAAAATGACAGTATGGTCTCAGCAGAGAGAAAATTTTCTCTCTGGTTTGAACTTTGAGTACTCGAATTTACCTGAAGGTCTACTATAAATACCACCGTTCGCCTCATAGATGGCACGTAACTATCCATATTTGTAGAGTTGATGGCTATTGGAAGAAACACGACTGTCTCGGTTGAGACTCCGACAGAAGACAAAACTTCAAGGGTGAAACAAAAGAAATTAATACTAATATTAATATTAATTAATAATAAGAATAATAAAGAAGAATACAAAGAATTACTGATGATGAATGAAAGAGTTACTTATAATTAATG
>NW_017141939.1:0-331 GCF_001652005.2 Ceratina calcarata
TTGTACTGAGAGATGACATCCGCGAAAGCCACTATAGTGGCGCGTTGTACTGAGAAATGATATCCGCGAAAGCCACTATAGTGGCTCGTCGTACTGAGAGATGACATCCGCGAACGCCACTATAGTGGTACGTCGTATTGAGAGATGACATCCGCGAATGTCACTATAGTGGCGCGTCGTACTGAGAAATGACATCCGCGAAAGCCACTATAGTGGCGCGTCATACTGAGAAATGACATCCGCGAATGCCACTATAGTGGCACGTTGTACTGAGAGATGACATCCGCGAATGCCACTATAGTGGCGCATAGTGCCTAAGAGATTAAACGTT
>NW_017141940.1:0-331 GCF_001652005.2 Ceratina calcarata
TATAAAACAAAATTTTGAATATTCCACTGAATGTTGTCGGCATTTTTGTTTAAAAGTCGACGCTGCCATTGCGGCAATAGTAGTGTGGGAATTGTTTAGGAAATCTTTCAAGGGAAAACGATCAGAGACTCTCTGAAAACTCAAGTAGCTTTATTAAATCAACGCTGCGAACCTTGCTCATTCGCGACTTGCTTGATCTAGATCCTCATCTCACAGGTAGCCTTTGAAGATCACAACCGTCCGAGTTACCTGAAACTTTGTTGCAAAAATCGAAAGTTGCTCGGACGATCGACGATTTTTCAGGCCCGCGAAATCGCCAACCAAGTGCTCC
>NW_017141941.1:0-331 GCF_001652005.2 Ceratina calcarata
TCAGCTGCACTTTTCTTCCAATTAAAGCAGAAAACTAAAACCTCCCACAAATGCTACTTAGTTACCACAAAATTTGATATATTCAACACAGTAAAATACAAGGTTTTTTTTATGAAGCTCAAAGCAATATAATCTGAATATTATTGACAGATGTTTAATCCCTCTGAAATCGCTGAAATCAGCTGTTACTATAAAACATTGACATCAGCCAGAGCCATGTTTTGAAAACTGAACTAATTTGTACTCCCACTCTGAATTAGTCAAGTCAAAAAACCCAATTGTCTTTCTATGGAATTAAAGACTTAATCTTCACCTGCATGTACACCAATAC
>NW_017141942.1:0-331 GCF_001652005.2 Ceratina calcarata
GTTACTGTATAAAACTTTGGTTATATTTCGATCTCACGCTTCCTCTCGATCGCTCCGTCTAAAGGTCTAGCCCCACTGACGACACGACAACGACACGACCATTCACTGCCGATCTCTTACTTCTTCCCCACTGCCGCCTGGTGGCGCTCGTGTAACCTCGTGGGCACGCAACATCCTCCCCCCTTTTTGTAAAAACTATATCTTCTACATTATTTGCTTTCGATTCGAGAGGATGCGTATGTACCTTTAACATTTACATGTCACTTATTTTCTACACATATACAACAATCCACTATACTTAATAGTAATCTGGTTTCTTGCTTACACGTCC
>NW_017141943.1:0-4547 GCF_001652005.2 Ceratina calcarata
AGGACAGAACGAATCCCAAGTCTTACCGGCCTATTTCGTTACTTCCCATCTTAGGAAAGGTACTGGAGAAACTGATAGCAGCAAGAATATCAGACATAATACATCGGCACCCACTCGCGTCGAAATGGCAATATGGATTCAGGCCGGGAAAGTCTACGGAGGATGCAATTGTGGAATTAAGGAAACAAGTGCGGCAGACGAGGGAAAGGTATGCAATTGCACTGCTCTTCGACATAGCAGGGGCGTTTGACACGGTCTGGTGGCCAAGTATACTACTCAACTTAAAGAAGAGGGACTGTCCAAATAATATATATGGCTTGATAAATAACTACCTGTCGGAAAGAACTGCCTTAATAACAGAAGGGGAAGCATCAGTTAAGAAAACAGTAAATAGGGGCTGTCCCCAAGGTTCCATCATGGGGCCTATGATGTGGAACCTTATTTTCGATGAAATTATTGAAACCCTTCGAAGAGCTGGATATATGGTCCTGGCTTATGCTGATGACTTGGTAGTCCTTGTTACAGGAAACTCTAGGAACGCTTTAGAACTCGCAGCGAATAGGATCACAAAGATTTTGATCGAGTGGTGTAGTAGACAGAAACAATCGTTATCAAGTACGAAATCCGAAATGATCTTGCTCAAAGGCTTTTTAGACATCAGGCGTCCACCCACTGTGAAGATAGGGAACGTATCTATGAGAATGGCAAAATCGGTCAGATACCTAGGCTTAAACATAGGTACGAGGTGGAACGTCACACCGCATGTGGACCACATATGCAACAAGAGTAAAGTACTGTTTAATAAATTAGCACGCGTAGCCAAAAGACATTGGGGTATAAACACAAAAGCAATGCGTACACTGTATAAAGGACTATACATACCGATTGTGGCTTATGCTGCAGCGGGTTGGGTGGACGACCTGAATATTCACCATAGAAGGAAATTGGAATCCTCGCAGAGAAACGCTCTCCTGAGATTAACGAGGGCGTACAGAACAATCTCGAATGATGCTCTTGCGGTAATTGGTGCTGAGATTCCCATCGTACTTGTTCTCCTGGAAAAGAAAGCGCACTACCATCTAAGAAGGAATCAGGCGTTCACCGTTGGGAACTACAACTACAACGAACAACAGGACTCGGAACCCACGGACATATGCGAAGTGAAGAGTGAAATAAGAAATGAAATTCTGAATCTCTGGCAAAATAAATGGCAAAGTTCAACTAAAGGCACGATAACGAAGACATTCTTCGATAATATCAAGGAGCGGCTTTCCAACAAAAGAATGGAATTTAACTACTACACGAACCAAATAATCTCTGGACACGGGAACATAAACAGCAAATTATTCGAACTAGGGCTGTCAGACACAGAAGACTGCGATTGTGGGGAAAAGGATACAGTACTTCACATAGTATTCGAATGCCCTATAATAGCGGATTTGCGAATGAATCTGGAACTGGAAATAANGTTGAAGGCCACCTTTAAAACCGGAGACAAGAATAAGGAGAGCTACAACCTCGTCCTTGATGTATCCAACGAGGCACGGAACGTCCTTATTAAACGCGAACGTTTGTATATTGGATGGCATTGCTGCAAGGTGCAGGACTACGTCGCGGCTACCCGCTGCTACAAATGCCACAGTTTCGGCCACACTTCAAAGTTCTGTAAGAGCGAGCACGACATCTGCGGGCACTGCGCGACGCAGGGTCATAACTACCGAGACTGCCCAAGTAAAAAGAAGGATGCCACCTGCCACAACTGCAAAAAGGCAAATAGACAGTCCCAGCACAACGTGAAAGACAGAAACTGCCCAGCATACATCGCAGCCATAAACCAAGTAATCTCCAGAACTGACTATGGCTCATAAGCCTATTTTAAAAGTCGCTCAGCTGAATATGCGTAGGTCCCAAATCGTGTCACTGGAAATGGCCAGAGTAATGGAAGCAGAAGACATCGACATATTACTCATGCAAGAGCCCTACAACGCCAAAGGCAAATTCATTGGCTTCGGCGCAGGCGTTACCTCGGTCTCCGGTGGGGCCCCAAACGAGCATGTCCAATCCGGTATAATAATCAGAAACACGCAGGTCACAGTACTGAAACTCGCGCACCTCTCCAACACCCACTGTACATGCATTGAAATAACCGGGCCGATTGGCAAAATTTATCTCGCTTCAATTTACTTCCAACACGCACATGCAATAGAACCGTACCTAGAACAAATTAAGAGGATATGCAGCGCTCTCCCGCGGGAGAAACTGGTTATCGCAGCGGACGCAAACGCGAAATCTCCCCTGTGGTTCAGCAAAACGGCTGACGACCGTGGAGAAGAACTTGAGCGGACGATTGCGTCTGCGAACCTCCTGGTCCTCAACGAGGCAGGTCACCCCCCGACGTACCGCTCGCACAACGGCAACTCGAACATCGACGTCACGCTGGCGTCCGAGACAATGACCGCGCTTGTACACAACTGGTGCGTGAGAGAAGAATGGTCGTCCAGCGACCACAACGCGATCACGTTCGAAATGTGCTCGAGCCATCACTCTCAGCACAGCCAGTCGCAGCCCAGATTCAAGACCACGAACGCAGACTGGCCGAAATTCCAGAAGACTCTCGCGCATGTGGCAGAGAACACACTCGCACATTTGAAATTCAACTCCAAAACAGAAATTGAGAATGCTGCCATCTCCCCACAATCAGCAATAATAGAGACCTGCAAACGCACATTAAAATCTAAGAAGCCGTATCTCAAATCTGTTCCCTGGTGGACAGAACATTTGACAAAAGAGAAGAAGCGAATGTACAGAGCCAGGAAAGCTTTTCAGCAGGAAAAGGACGCTGACCTGAGAAAAATCAAAAGGGAACAATATTCGACAATCCGCAAAGCCTATACAGCCAAAGTATGGAAAGCCAAGAGAGAGAGCTGGCAGAGCTTTGTCTCTCAAGAAGGTAACAAACCCTGGGGCCCGATTTACAAGATCTGCATGAGGAGAATACTGCCTGAGAAGGCCCTCTCGACGAGCGTCTCGGCAACCACCAGCAACCCCGCAGTCACCTGGGAACGCGGCCACAGAACTCCTCGACGCTCTAGTTCCGGACGACTCTACAGACACGAGCGACCTGCATCGGGAAAAAAGGAGCGTCATTGACGCCCCTTACGACCTCGAGGACGATGATCCGAAATTCACCATCTCGGAAATAAGCTCCGCCATGAAGAGCTTAAAGAACGGCAAAGCCCCAGGACCAGACTATATCGAGGTTGAAGTCCTTAAGGCGTCCTACCCGCCGCTATGCGGCGTCCTCTACCGCCTGTTCAATGGATGCCTGAAATTCGGAGTCTTCCCGAAGATCTGGAAGACAGGCTCCATTCGAGCACTGCTCACAGGCCAGGATAGAGACGAGTCGCAGACATCCTCGTATCGCCCCATCTGTCTACTGCCAGTTCTCGGCAAATGCCTGGAAAAGCTCGTGGCCCGAAGATTAGAGCGCACATTTAACCACCCGCGCCATGCGTCCAGCCGCCAATACGGTTTCCGGAAAGGAAAATCGACGGAGGATGCCATTCTGAAACTCAGAAACATAATATCTGACTCGCCAAAGAAGTATGCGCTCGCAGTCCTATTCGACATCTCTGGCGCGTTCGACAACGTATGGTGGCCGAGTATTCTCTACCGGCTCAGACAGAGAAACTGCCCGCGAAATATATACGCACTAATCAAGGACTACCTCAATAATAGGACGGTGAAACTTATCGCCAAACACGGCGAGATCGAGAAATCGACGAGCAAAGGGTGCCCACAAGGCTCCATTTTGGGACCTAACCTCTGGAACCTCGTCTTCGACAGCCTACTGCAGCGACTCGAGGAAAAGGGCTACGAGGCCATCGCTTATGCCGATGATTTGGTAATCCTGATCTTCGGAAACAGCAGAGCGCAACTAGAGGAATTCGGACAAGACGCCACCAACGCCATAATAGAATGGTGCCTCGAAGAGAAGCTATCCCTGTCAGCCGGCAAAACCGAAATGATTCTTCTGAGAGGCAACCTCGATATACAACGGCCTCCCAACATCAAACTCCTGAACAAGCAGATCAAAATGGACGCCAGCGCTAGATATCTAGGGGTACACTTCGACAGAGGCCTAAGAGTAAATACACATGCGGAAAAAGTACGAGCGAAGACACTGCAGAAATGCAACGCTCTGGCAGTCGTTGCCAAACGACACTGGGGCCTGAAACACGAATGCCTCCGCACGATCTGCCACGGACTATTCGTGCCAATTGCATGCTACGCCGCAGCCGCATGGAGCGACCTCATGAGCAAGACGAACACGGCCACTCTTCTAAAAGCGCAGAGGTATGCAATGATCCGCGTAACAAAGGCCTACCGCACCACATCGACCGAGGCTCTGACAATCATCGCCGGCATATGGCCAATCGACTTGAAGATCCTGGAGGCAACCTACAGGTATAAAATACGGAAAGGCATACCGTTCACAATCGGAGGACACTCGTTCCCGAACGCCTCGGGCATCCCGGCCAGACAGA
>NW_017141943.1:5660-6907 GCF_001652005.2 Ceratina calcarata
AATCAAGTCAGCCGACGGTGTGGGAGCTCCCGTCGGTATAGGGATACGAGGCCCGACGCACTTAGTAAAATAAGTGATTTTTGCAAAACCTCTGTTTGAGGGAAGGAACCTCCAGTCGTGAGGTCGTGCCTTCCTCAAACACTGGTCCTTAGCTCTCGTCACTGCGTGTAGTGACAAGAGCGACTCGAGTCCACCCGGCTACCATTACGGTCAGCCCGTACGGGTGTTAGAGGCACGGGTAGAGCCCGCTATCGCCTAGGATAGCGGTACGTACTAGAGCCACGGCCCGCTCCACGGGCAGTAATCGAATCCGAGGAACGATCTGGCATTGGCCAGATCCCGCGCCGCGTAGTATAGTTCGCTAGTAGATAAGTTAGAGTAAGCATCTGCCAGAGTCGAAGCGTGAGCCCGCCTTCTCCGACGCGGATTCCGATAGTCTTAGTACGCGAATTAGCCTAACCTTAGCATACGCATTAAGAGCGACGATCTAATTGTAGCGGCCCAGCGGCAAAGAGCCCGGCGTCAACGCCAGAACAAGATTCGTTATTCTCGATACCAAGAGTTATACAATAAATGTCCTCGAAAGCTTGTCGATATGGGGGTCGCAGGAAACAAAATCGACACGCGGGAGCGAATAGAGCCCCCGGCAGGAGCCGACGTTCGGAGGCTCTACGGCGAGTTGTGGGGAACCACAGGACCCACAAGTTTGCCTACACTCGGAGGGGGACCGAGTGAAATCTATCCAACGGAGGACATCTGGACTCCCATTACCACAGACGAATTAATAGTCAAAATGAGGAAGATCAAAGCAAACACGGCGCCGAGTGTGGATCTTATTAAAAAGGCCCACCTGCGGAAAAGAGGAGCGCTGAGCCTGCTGTCCAAATTCTACAACCTCTTAATGCTGAATCGAGCCTACCCAACACAATGGCGAACAAATCGGACCACGTTGATCCCAAAACAAGGGAAAAACGTGGCAGATGTGAAGAATTGGCGGCCAATAACAATCGGCTCGCTGTTGGGTAGGCTTTATTCGTCCATGTTGGACAGCAGGCTAAAATCTGCCATTCAGATTCATCCAAGGCAGAAGGGCTTCACCCAAGAAGACGGGTGTAAGCAAAACATAGCAATTTTAGACAAAGCAATCAGCGCGATGAAACTGAGTATGGGTGGAGTCGTCACGGTAATCGACATCGCCAAGGCGTTCGATACCGTCCCCCATAAGATCATTAGTAAAAACCTGGCAA
>NW_017141944.1:0-331 GCF_001652005.2 Ceratina calcarata
TCATAAAATTGTGTAGAGTAGAAAGAAGATTTCGATTCGGATTAATTTCAGATATTGGTAAATGAAGTGGTACTGTGTCTGATACCAGAACGTTCAATTTGTTCCTGTTGGAAAATCAAATTAACATAAATCGTTTTACATGTAAATTATATGTTAAACTCGGTAATGTAATAGAATGCTAATACGTTGTGATATAGATTTTTAGTACTTCAAGTATATAAAATAAAATATGCTATTTACATCTTAAACGAAATCTTTATGGAATGTTCATTTATTTACATAGTTAATTAATTAATTTGTAGAAGTATAGTTAATATTTATATTATTCATC
>NW_017141945.1:0-331 GCF_001652005.2 Ceratina calcarata
CGCACCGGCAAGGAATAATAAGAATCCGCGGTACGCGTATGATTGCTGATACGCGACTTTTTGTCTATTCCTATACGCGTCTCTCTCGCACTCACACTCCGGGTGTATATACGCCCGTATGAGTCACTGTTCGGGATTTATAAGAAATCGGTCGCGATCTCTAATCCCGAAATAATCATAAATTATAAGCCTAACGGACCTTTTAATTTAAAATTCTCGAGAACACACGTGATTATTTCTATTTTCGGGGAATTAACTGACCGTTAATTCCACCTTGAAATAATCTCTTGTTTCGTTTAATTCGAGCGGAGACGCGTGGAACTTATACAGA
>NW_017141946.1:0-331 GCF_001652005.2 Ceratina calcarata
CGTGAGATCGTTTGGATCCGCCGATTGTTGAGTGAAATTGGTTTTCTATATGATAAACCTGTAAAGTTGTACGTTGACAACAAAAGCGCGATTCAACTAGCGAAATTTCCTTCTTCTTTAAGGAGCACGAAACATATAGAAACCAAATTTCATTTCATCAGAGAAAAAGTTGAGTCAAAAGAGATTCAAGTAGAGCATGTAACCAGCGAGCTGCAGCTTGCCGATTTGTTTACAAAAGCGCTAGCAAGACCGCGTTTCGAATTTTTAAGAAAGTCCATCGGTATCTGTAAAATGCCTGAACAGGGGGAATATTAGATATAGAGGTTCAGAC
>NW_017141947.1:0-331 GCF_001652005.2 Ceratina calcarata
TATTGTAAATAATTTTGAAAGACGAATTAGATGCAAAAATCTTTTTTATAAACTGCAATTTTTTTAATGGCTTTTCAAAGTTACTCGTGTTCTTTTTATGTATGTATGCCCATTTCTTGTTGTTGTTTGTTATAGTAAACATTATTGTGCATTCATCTATGTTTAATAGCACGACCTGGAAATGATCGTGGGCTCCAAAGTTTGCTAATTACTTCACTATATCAAAGTTACTTTACTATACCATCGGTAGTGGCAGGATTACACATACATACCAGTTTTTAATATTGGATTTTATTGTACATACACTCAATTTTTATGTGAATTAACAATT
>NW_017141949.1:0-331 GCF_001652005.2 Ceratina calcarata
CTATAAAAATCACGTAGTGGATATTGCGAAAAAAATTTTCTGTTGTACAATGTTACGCATGTGATACAATTTATTTCTCGTTTTCCAGTTTTATGACAATTGTATTTAACAGCTGTAGTTAAAAAATTATTATATCTACATATTCGAAATAAAGCGAATTTATGTCAGGGGACGCAATGCGGTGTTGAAATTTCGAGCGAAATTTCTGCTCGCGCGGGCGACGAAACGTTTAATTACGGAATAATCAGCTGCCCGGCGATTGTCTCGCGAATTTCTACACGTTTAAATAACCGTTGAGTGACCACGGTTGGCGTGGGGGTGGTGTGCGTGC
>NW_017141950.1:0-331 GCF_001652005.2 Ceratina calcarata
ACGTAACCACTCGGTGGCGCACCTAACACACCGACTCGGGTTACGCGCGTCACAATCTTATCGTCTGCTGTTGCTCGCATACGGCGATCCCCCTCTCCCCTCACTCCTCTTCACAATTGTCGCGTTAGGTGTAGCACACGTTCGCGATCCCTTTTTCTCCACATTAGGTCGCATGGACATTCGCGATGATCTCTCTTACCGACACATCGCAATATAGGAATGTTTCAAAAAAATACAGTATCGATATTTTTTTGGTGGGGGGGTATCACGTGCGCAGCGTTAGGACCCACGTACGTTCGCGGTGATCTCACTCTTCCCCGCACACCCGCAA
>NW_017141951.1:0-331 GCF_001652005.2 Ceratina calcarata
ATGCGCCGTCATTATCTGTTCATTGTTAAGATATTTTTCAACATATTTTTAAACATATTACAAATAATAAATGTATTTCTTTTTTAATTTTATATGTACGTATTTTCCTTGGAGGGCAAACGTTTGAAGTACAAAGATAGACAGACATAGAACATGAAAACCGAGAGTCCGATAGTGACAGACTGGGAGTCTGCTGGAATCTGCGAGGTTGAGTGTATAGTTTGCGTTGGTTGTAAGCTAGACTCTGAGCTGGATTGCCGCGATGTCTGTGGCCGGTCCAGGGTTGCCGTATGGAGCGATTATAATCGCGCCTCCTCTGCTCCCGGAGACC
>NW_017141953.1:0-331 GCF_001652005.2 Ceratina calcarata
ACATAGTTATTTTCACAGATAGTCAAGCAGCAATCAAAACGATGGAAAAATCGAGCTATAAATCTTCGATAGCCCTAGAATGTTTCGACCGTCTTAACGAACTGGCAACAAGAAATAAAAAAGTAATCTTATGCTGGTGCCCGGGTCACAGGGGAATACCAGGAAACGAGGAAGCGGATAAACTAGCAAAAATGATAGTAGAAAAGAAAAGACCGGGACTAGAACCATGGCTACCAGTCCCACACGCAGATTTCAAGATGGAACTAAAGAGATTCTCGCTTTCCAGATTAAAAGAAAGATGGCTAAACACAACAACATGCAGACAGGGAAG
>NW_017141954.1:0-331 GCF_001652005.2 Ceratina calcarata
AAATCGTTAACAAAATCAATAAATACTATGCAGCTTGGAATCTACGCCTCAACCCGAGCAAATGTGAAACTATCCTCTTTAGAAAACCTCTGTATGTTATCACCCCCAAATGGAGAGTTGGATGTTCCAACTTCCAAATACATACCACCCTTCCGGGAACCAATGACTTGGTTCCTATCCCGCACCGGTCATCTGTCAAATACCTTGGCTACCACATCGATTATCTGTTACGTGGCAATATTCACATTGAACAACAGCTTTCTAAAGCTAGAACCGCCTTTAACGCTAACAGTCGGATTTTCAGAAACAGCCAGCTTTCTGACAAAGCTAA
>NW_017141955.1:0-331 GCF_001652005.2 Ceratina calcarata
TGTTTATATTATGTGAATTAAGGATGTTTGTAACGTAAGATCGGGACAATTGGGATGTGAATGATTTGCAGGCAAGCGGTGATGGCTTGGAGGCCTGAGTCCCAAGATGTCGGAGATAGTGTTAAGTTTATTGTTTAGGTTTTGGTGTGAGGGAGAGAGTAGGAAAGGGATGATGGGGAATGTAAAGCGGGGCATAAAGGAAAGAGTCAGTGTGGTTCCGAAGTTCGGAGAGGATACAGCGTAGCAGAGTGGACTAGTATTGTTTAAGTGAACATGTTAATTAAGTTTATCAAATATATATATACTTTATCCTTTTGCTATACCTTATACG
>NW_017141956.1:0-331 GCF_001652005.2 Ceratina calcarata
TTCATATACTGCGATGCATTTAAAATAATCAAATATCAAATTATACTTTAATAATGTTGATTGAGAAACCAATTCCGTGAAACAATTTGAAACGACGATTTTGTATAGATTTTTCCATGTTTTGCAGAAAGATCCGCTGTCTAGTAATCAGTTTATTACAGATAAAATTATACAACAATTAAATTGTTTTAATCGAAAACATGACAGTGCAGACGTGGTTTTGTCGGTTACTGTATCTCCTGACGAACGAATGAAGTGGCGCGCGAGGGGCTCGCGGGAATCTGTTCTATATAAATAACTCGTATAAATGTGTGTTCAATTGAATCTTCGC
>NW_017141957.1:0-331 GCF_001652005.2 Ceratina calcarata
GATGATATAAACGTGAGACATTTAATCCGGTTTCATATGTGTCATGATTTTTCACGAGGAGCTTCTTCAAGAAGTAAAATGTCAGAAACCAACGATTTGTCAAATTTTTGCAGTCACGCTCGAGCTATCGTGCAGCTTCTAAATAAAAGAGGCAAGTGAAACGAATGACGACTTGAAACAAGCGAACTTTACTTTCTTTTCGTGGAATGATTAGTCAGCAAAAAACTGAAGGCTTGACATCGTTTAAAATCTTCTTCTATTATCAATAAAAATTTTTACGACTGGGATTCCCGTTACGTTTCCAACTATACGCTCGTGTCATAATTGGTAC
>NW_017141958.1:0-331 GCF_001652005.2 Ceratina calcarata
GAGCCATGCTCCTATAAAGGCACTATCACCATCAGGCCAACTACAGCCTCAAAAATCACTCGCGACACAATTAAAAAAAGAGAAGACGTGAAACTGTATCGCTAAAACAGATCCAATATCTAATGACAACGCACCTTGATGCACACCCTATAAAAAAAGGGGGGAAGGAACAATGACACGAAGAAAAAAACACGGAACGAAGAATGAACCAACCTGTAAATGCCCCAAGCCACATAAGACTTGTAACACTACGAACGATAAACAGCAATAGAGAAATTGGAACATAACCTCCATACTCGCATATTCCGCTACACATTCTCAATGAATAACA
>NW_017141959.1:0-332 GCF_001652005.2 Ceratina calcarata
AAACTCCTTTCTGCCATCGAATATGAAGGAACTGGAAGTGTAGGTCATTACCTCGCACATATACGGAGAATACGTGGTAAATGGGAAACACATAATGACCTCTGTCTAGATAAGAGGCCCAATACAACTACTCAAAGAATACTACAGCAAGACAAAAAACTGCCAATAATAGTATTCATAAAGAATTGGATTCANGGGTTCACAATTGGAAGTCAATTGTACTCACAGGTCATCCGATCACGTGTACCAGACTGTATACTTCTAAATCCCTCTACAACATCCTACCCTCTACTGAACAAACTAAAAAATACCATATCCCATACTGAACAAAA
>NW_017141960.1:0-331 GCF_001652005.2 Ceratina calcarata
CTACAAGTTTGTCTAGTTATTCCGTGGATCACGTTTGATTTCGTTATTTGATTTTGTTTCGGTCGGTTCATTATAGCGTTCTTTTATGTAAAAGGTTTTTCTATCGCGTTTTCTCTAATTTTTGTGTGATCTTTGTCTTCATCGTTAGATTCTATTATTGTTAGTTTTCTTGTTTCTATTTCTATTTCTATGATCGTATTTTTGGCCGGTCGGGATTTGTAAGGTATCGTGTTTTTCAGTTTATCATAATTACGTATTCATAGACGTTGAAAATACAGCGGTAGGATTTTATTCTCAGGGATGTCGGTTATATCGGTTTTTAATCATACAA
>NW_017141961.1:0-331 GCF_001652005.2 Ceratina calcarata
AGAACAAAGCGTATATTATATATATAAATATATATATTTAGCGTTGAGATTTTAAAATACAAAACACAAACCCATGAAAGTACATGCTTTTTCAAGTATTCGTGCGAACGGTTGTCATTTAGTTCGTCGATTACCTTTATACACTGTTAAAAATTGATCTAGTTAAACAGTGAATTCTTCTTCATACTTAGTTATCCATAGTTTTTGAACGTTTTTCGTCTTACACGATACTTTCTAGAAAAAACACTATCGATCATTAGCCATTTCTCATATATTGATTCGTTTCAATGAAACGTGACGAAAGGGGAGTAACAAAATCTGTGTATAAAAG
>NW_017141962.1:0-331 GCF_001652005.2 Ceratina calcarata
CAGTTTTATTATTACATTTCTTAAACTCTTGCCAGAAACTATAAAATTCGAAGAACACTGAAACAATTATAACCCTAATTTTACCTAAGCGTCAGCCATACTAGCAAAAATTTTCATAAATTTCTCATAGAATCAAGAATTTTCGAGCAGTTGATAAACTGCGGTTGGAAACTTCGTAGAATTTCTAAATACTCCAGCCTGTTTGAGCGGAAAACATTGATCAAGTAATCGATGAAAAATTCACGACTTTTTCGACTAATTAAAAAGTTACGAAACGGTAGAAAAAAAACGAGAGGTTTCCTCAATATTTATATTTCAATAATTTCATACG
>NW_017141963.1:0-331 GCF_001652005.2 Ceratina calcarata
ACGGAGGGATATATAACTCCCTTCCTTCGCGCGCCGCGTAAGTCTTAGTGACAACTCGCGATGGAAAGTGCCGTGTTGAGTGATAGTGACTTCCAGGAAAGCTTTGAACACGTTGCGGAAAGCCTGGCCCGAATGAATGGACAGGAGGCCAACGGACAGGACGTTGGCCGAGATGGGCTCCCTGTGGCCGCGAACAGTGCAGCTGCACCAGCAGCCAGCAACGAAGGCCCAAGGGTGGAGAGGCAGCCGAACGGACGCCCGGAGGATTTGGTGGCCGTGCTCCCGGGATGGGGCCAGCTAAGAATCCCGAGCCACGTCCCCTCAAGAGCCC
>NW_017141964.1:0-1751 GCF_001652005.2 Ceratina calcarata
GTGAAGGAACCGTCGCGTGTTACGTGTCGCGGAACGTCGCGTGGATAGTATATCGTGACACATTGTATTTTCGGTCAATCAGTTCTTAGCTGTTATCCTGTGGCAAGTGCGTAGCGTAAAGGATTAAGAAGCTTAAGAATTTATCGGAGTCATTCTGCGCTTAGTGTTAAAAAGGCATTCACCCTCCTGACTCGAAAATCCCATAGAGCGAGTTTCGATACGCTTTTGCGGATTAAGCGAGTGATTAAGTTGAATACCAAGATACATCGTTTTAAAATACTTTCTCATCTCCAGCACCCGAGGTGAGCCCACAAATTTCTTATAGGTACGGTCCTACTTTCGGTTATCGACATGCATCGATCGGCGGTGATCAGCTGAGCGTATGCCGAAAACGTCCGTCGATGCAAGGTGGATTGTCAATTTTAGGGGCAAAAACATCGAATTTTTAAATGTTAATAACTAATTAACGAAGCCCTAAACGCAATTTTTTCTCTCTTGATTTTCGACTTATTTTCGACCAAAGAACACGTCCTTAAAATATTGCCCACTAGTAGGTTTACACCCTGTATATNTCCTTTTTCTTCTCACTGGGCGTGCAAGCATCGCGTGTGCAGTTTGACGGTTCGTCCTTCCGTGCGCGCCAGATCATACAAATGACCCCTTTAACTGGTTGTGTGCGGATGCGTTTTTCACAAAGATTTACAACTGTTTTGTAGGCACAGAGATTAATTGTAAAAGTTGTTAATTGAACAAGAAATATGATATCTTATGTATTTTCTCGTTTCGTTTAATAATTCTCATCTCCTCTCTACTATCTGCCACCGATGAATATTAGATTCTCCCTCTTCACTATGTTCTTCCGCTAGACAAACGAGATCAAATAAATACTATAGCTCAGCAAGCGTAAAGTTTTCCACTTAGCACCACCAGAGTAGCGCTCGAAAGCGCTAAAAAACTACCACCCGCACCGCGCAAGACCACAACCCCTTCCAAAAAAAGACGGACCCCTTATGTGGTATAAAAAAGACAAACAGGCCCAAAAATGTGTCTTTTTCCTCTGCACTTCTGACGAGCTCCCGACTCCGAAGGACAGCACTCTCTGCCCGGCTCCGAGATTGGTGTTGCTAAAAAAGTTACCTAACGGATTATATTTCATTACAATTAGATCGATTCCCGCAATTGAATATCGCAAAAGAATCGATTTTCATCGAACATCCGGAGGATATTTCAAATTATTTATTGACGCTCAGCAATGCTCAAACAGTCATCAATCGTCAAAGCATCAAGACGTCAAGTGTCATGTCGCACAGAACAGTAAGTAAACTTACATTTTACTAATGTTATTTATTACATTCATTAAAATAATTTAAATCAATTTATTCTCCCTATTTATACAGGTGAAATGGGAGAGTCAAAATCAGCCTGAACCTGAGCCTCGGCCTAGAACTCAGCCTCAGCCTGAACCTGAACCTCAGCCTCAGCCTCGGTCGTCGAGAGAGTCGTCGAGACAAAGAGAGGAGAGGATGAAAAAAAAGTAAGTAAATCCTTATTTAATAAATCCGAAATCCTAATTCTTTCTGTACGGGTGCCGGATAGATCCAGCATATTCTAACATTATTTGTCTCTTTATTGCAGATTGACGAATTAATGAAGAAAATATAATACAGCCGTGGGTGTGGAGGGTACAGGGGACGGCGTGGAGGATACAGGGGACGGCGGCCGCGAAGGAGGGACGAGCGGCACCCGCGGGC
>NW_017141964.1:2921-3506 GCF_001652005.2 Ceratina calcarata
GAATAATATAAGTGAAAATAAAACTCGGCGTGCTAATACATGGCGCGTGACTATATGGTCGTCGATGAACAGCCACGCTATACTTCCGGCGTGGAACATAGAATAGAAAAGACTGTCGCTCCAAGCACGGGAATTGTAACTCATCTTCACAATACGTTAGTGAACTTTACAATAGAACTCGATAATTTCGAACGAGAAAACTATGAAAGATAGCAGGAATCCATTTGAAAGCAGGAGTAGAATCAAATGTATTTGTTCCATGTTGATCGGTTCGATTATATTCGGCGGTTCCTTAATCCTGTCCATGAAAGTTACGAAGCCTCCTTCGTGGAATTTTATTATCCTGTCAACAATGCAAATAATATATAAAAATGATTTACTTGTTAAATACACGAATTCAAGAGAAGCGAAGTAAGACCAGAATTTATTTACGCGACGTCGATGGTTCTTTTGTAACGAAAATTCCTGACAATCCCAGAAACAATCCAATTCTCCATTATTCTTCTTCCCACAGGATTCAATGGACAGAAATACGCCCCTCTGGCTCGTTTAATGTCTGTTGCCATGAAAATCGCGTAATTGTCC
>NW_017141965.1:0-331 GCF_001652005.2 Ceratina calcarata
CACCTGTCTAGTAGATAGTATATACTGGGCACCATCAATCTACTTGCTTACCCTAAAGACTTTTAGTATAGGGACATAGTCTTCATTTTCATTCATCAAATTAAAGAGGGTTTATTAACAAATATTTACTGAAATTAATTTGGCAGAATAAGAAGTGGAATATCAAGGCACTGTTCTTCTCTACTTGCCTATCCTAGAGATTCTTACTATGAAAACATAGTCTTCATTTTTATCTATCATCGTAAAAAGGATTGATTAATAAATATTTAATCAAATGAAATTGATATAAAATGCAATATCAACGAAATTAGAGATTCTCTTCACAAATGGA
>NW_017141966.1:0-331 GCF_001652005.2 Ceratina calcarata
ACAACAACAACAACAATAATAATAAGGATAACAACAACAACAACAACAACAATAACAATAATAATAAGGACAAGGATAAGAACAACGACAATAATAATAAGGATAAGAACAACAACAATAATAATAAGGACAGGAATAAGAACAACAACGACGATGACAACAATAATAATAATAAGGATAAGAACAACAACAATAATAATAAGGATAACAACAACAACAACAACAATAATAGTAAGGATAGAAATAAGAACAACAACAACAACGACAACAGCAAACACAATAAGGATAAGAATAAGAACAACAACAATCCTAATAATAATAATGATAATAA
>NW_017141967.1:0-331 GCF_001652005.2 Ceratina calcarata
CACAAGTACGCAGGCCAGGCTGGTAGGTGTAGGCACATGCGCGGCGTAAGTTTGAGGAAGCTCGGCGGGCACAGCTTAATTCCAAAGTGGGCAAGGCGCTATGGGCATTGTCGCTCATCCAGAAGCTATACCGGATAGAGAAAGCCTGCCCAGGGTAGCCCACCGGAAGAATTTTATCTCGCCGCCGGCAATCAGAATTGCTATCGCTGATGGAAGAATTCAGGCAGTGGTTGTCGAAGACGGAGGTGCTGCCGAAAGGCTATTTCGGCCAAGCCATAGGCTATTGTCAAAAACAATGGCCAAAACTGATGCGCTACCTGGAAGATGGATG
>NW_017141968.1:0-331 GCF_001652005.2 Ceratina calcarata
CTATAAGGATCACGGGAACATCCGAGATTCGAATACGTATAAAATAGACGTGTCCTTGTTCCGACACTGAAAATTAGTGCGAACGCCAGGAACGGAAGGTAATCTTTCCGTCCTGAGTAATTCGTAATCGAATAGGAATTCACGTTAAATGCGTGATTATTCCTACTCGAAGGTAATTCTTAATTTCTAGAATCACGAATTAGAATGCACTCGTTCGAGATCAGGATCGGTCGAAGGATAATCGTTCTTGCCGAAATAATCCGTAAGCCGAGCGTCTTGAATGCCGATAGCAGAATGACGAGGGCCTCCGCGTCTCCTTTCCACGAAAGCT
>NW_017141969.1:0-331 GCF_001652005.2 Ceratina calcarata
ACCCATTTTCAAAGTTTCAGCCAATTCGAAGAACGGGGCTTTTCGGAAGTACAGCGATAAGTCCAAAGTACTTATCGTCTCACGTGCACGATTTATTCTCTTTATATTACAACGATATTTACAATGCTAATGACGTGTTCACTTAAACTATTCGACACTTAGTCTATTAAGCGGAGCGAAATCCTGCCGAGGATTTTGTCTGTCACGCGTGCACTTGCACGGGAATCGGCATCGTGCCGTGATTTAACTTTACGCGATCGAATATGAATTTTGCTAGGTATTATTCACAGCGTTAATAAAAGGCTAATTACCTCCAGACTCGACGTTCATG
>NW_017141970.1:0-331 GCF_001652005.2 Ceratina calcarata
CTGCGGCGGCTCCAGCATTGGTGAATACAGCACCTTTCGAGTGCGACCTGCACGGAAAAGGACACATCGATTACATTCGTGTGTCCACGAACGTTTGACCGATGGCAGTCTCCTGTGGTCCAGTGAGAAGACGTACGTGAGGGAGCAGCCACCGTATTCGCGAGGTTCCCGAATACGGGACGTGCTTGTGTCAGGTACCCCTGCACCTTCTTCTGCAGCTCACCATTTCAAGGGTCTCATCCCGGCCGATAAGAGAATTCGGATCCGCATAGCGCTGAGACTTGAGGCCCTCCCGAGGCCTCCACTCTTACACAGTGCAACGAGGAGGTGA
>NW_017141971.1:0-331 GCF_001652005.2 Ceratina calcarata
CACAACAACGGCAAGAAATGGAGACAGAGAGAGAAAGCTTGAATCAACAAAGACGAGAGATCGAGCAAATGCGTTATGACCTTGCGCGACAGCAAGAAACGGTTCAACAACAACAGACACAGCTAAGCGAGGTCCCTCGGAACATCGAAAATCGTGACAATGGGAGAGAGGTAAATATGGGAAATATAACGACAATTTTAAATGGTTTCCAATATCTTAATATTGATGTTAAAATGCCGAAATTTCGGGATGAAACAGAACGTAACCCGATTGAATTTCTTGAGGAAATGGATAAATTTTATCATACTAAGAATGTTAAAGAGGAAAAGAA
>NW_017141972.1:0-331 GCF_001652005.2 Ceratina calcarata
CCGGTGCGTATAATTCGGGGCCTTCCAGGTCCCTTCCGTGGGGATGCGCTTGGGATGTCTGACTCTTCTACTTCGTCTTGAACATCGTCTTGGGCCGCCTCGACCCTCTCTTGATCTTGGGCAGGACTAGAGCTGCTCATCTCGGCGTACGTCCATTTTTGGGAATCTAAGTCTATATTTCGCTGATACAAAACATTATCGTCTATAAAGTTATCAAACTTCATTCCTGACGCACGATCCTCGAGAAAAGTTACATCTCTCGTCGCTTTGACTTTCCGCTCGGACGGGAACCAAACGCGATAGGCCTTTGCTACATCGGAGTAACCTATAA
>NW_017141973.1:0-331 GCF_001652005.2 Ceratina calcarata
GCTCCCACCCCCGCGATCGGAAACGATATACGTGAACGTGACGTCACGCAATAATCGTAACTAAATTTTAAGTAATCATTCTACCTTTTATATGAATGTGTGCGTCGCTTCAAAATTTGTCACGTGCTCATTTATGGTTCCACAAATTTTTCTTTAAAACTGCCTCAGTGGAAGCATGACACGATTTTATTTAGACAAATCTTTTAATATTTGGTTGTTTAAATAACTAAGCAAACATTAATATTCGAAGTAGCAAAGGAAGCTCCCGGCTTCCATGAACGTCTCACAAGACTGCGTTTAGCCAACCTGTCCTTTGCCAAGGATTTTCATA
>NW_017141974.1:0-331 GCF_001652005.2 Ceratina calcarata
TATTCCAGATAGTAAACGGCACTTACGGTAAATCGATGCAGTTCAGCCTCGAGTATCAATGGCAAGCTTGCGGTGGAATGCTCCGAGGGCCGACGGACACCGTCAGAGCGCCTAAGAACATCTCCGCTCCGGTGAACTGCGCTTGGCAAGTTGTTTACCCGGACACTGGCGAAATGATCAAACTTCACTTCCGGCAAGCGAAATTAGGCAACTGCGAGAGCAACTACATCATCGTCAAGTATTCCCAAATACAATTATAACTTACAATATTATTACACGGTGTTCGCGCTAGGTACAATCCGATCACTGCATAATACATAGAACCCCCCCC
>NW_017141975.1:0-331 GCF_001652005.2 Ceratina calcarata
ATAACATAGACATTAAATAAATAAATAACGTATAAATAAATAACATATAGACATTAAATAGGTAAATAACGTATAAATAAATAACATATGGATATTAAATAGGTAAATAAATAACGTATAAATAAATAACATATAGACATTACATACATAAATAGTGTATAAATAAATAACATGTAAGCATTGGATAAATAAGTAACGTATAAATAAATAACATATAGGCATTAAATAAATAACCTGTATATAAATAAGTAACCTGTAGGTACATATATAAAAAAGGTAAGATGTTTCATGTGTTTGTCCGAAGAGGCTCTCTGACTCGTTCGGCTTTTTC
>NW_017141976.1:0-331 GCF_001652005.2 Ceratina calcarata
TCACTAGCAGCCGGTAGATCTTACCGTGGCATGTAGACGAAATCCTAGCAGCTTCTCCAGGAGTTTATCAGCGGTGTCTTACTTATGCACAAAGGCCTATAAGACTATGGAGCGTCTATTGGCCCCTAACTTTTGCTTATCAGTACTAATCCATCGACCTCGTACGGGAGCAAAAAGACCCCCGTTTCGAGGAAAGAGTTGTAGGAACGAAGCACGAACTACTTTTAACATCTCTATTGCGATTCCGTCATGATATGCGGTAAAATTTTAAGATTATGAAACTTTACTCTTAAAAAAAGATACACGTAACAAAATTCATTAATCTGAACTC
>NW_017141977.1:0-331 GCF_001652005.2 Ceratina calcarata
ATTAATTATGAGTAAAAGACTGTTTTAATTGCAATGTGTTAGGATTATGTTGAAAGTTTCCTTAGGCAATATAATAATACACTTGTTAGATAATTAACATAGTTATTAGTATGTTTACCAAAAAAATAAATATTGTCAAACAAATTAAATTGACAAAATGAAAACATAGAAATTGTTGTTTAAGGAGGATTCGCAACAATTAGCCATCTGATTCTCGAAATCGTACTCTAACCGGACTGCAAAACAAACTCGGTAGTTGGATGCTGAGCCAGCGTAAATCACTGAAACGCACGAGTTCCTTCGCTTTCGCTATGAACATATTTCGCGTAAC
>NW_017141978.1:0-331 GCF_001652005.2 Ceratina calcarata
ACGCGCGTAGCGCGGCAATATTGGAGTCAAGCGGGTTCGCTGTCGTGAACGTTAGATGGTGCCACGAGCAATTTGAAAATCGTTTGAAGTATACGTACAACATTCTAATTTTAAGTTAAGTACCTTTTTAAGTACCTCCTTAAGGTCTATTTTACTCTCCATCAGGAACTTTGGTACGTACAGTTCTACTTCGATCATGAATCCACACTCCAAGATGTCGGTTACGTTCATATTCTGCAATTTCTCCTTGAGCTCAGGCAAATCATCGACTTTATTCGGAACTATAATGATCATGCTCAGCTCTCCACCCTGTAAATTCATTCGTTCGGTG
>NW_017141979.1:0-331 GCF_001652005.2 Ceratina calcarata
CGTCTTCTCTACTCTATTTATAATATCTCTATGGCTCAAATACGTAAATATACCAATTTTCATGACGATCGGTTGAACGGTATAGAAGTTTATGTGCTGCAGCGCTATCTGGTGGCGAGTTACAATAAATTGGATGACGGCCGATCGTCACGATCCGTGCCAATCTACCTGCTACTGGGCGCGACTCTACGCGTGTTTTTATTAGTCACTGCTTTTTGGTAATAATTCAAAAACCATGGCTAACTTTATATTTTACCAAAATAAACTGTTGTTCAAAAACACCTCCAGAATCACCCCTTTTCGGCTCTAACACTTTTTCTGGGACATCCTG
>NW_017141980.1:0-331 GCF_001652005.2 Ceratina calcarata
TATTATTACTTATACAGTGAAGTCCATAAATATTCGTATAAATTTCAAAGTTGAACAACATTTTTAATATTTACTAATATTTAATATTTATTTATCTTTAATACTTATTATAATAGTTGATTACATGATGTGTACCAAGAAATTAAAAAGTTGCTGTAGTCGGATTTACGAAGAAAAAAAGGGTACAGTTATTAAGCTTTTAATATTTATGAACTTCGCTGTTAGTATAATTGATGGATTTTCAAAATATGCTATACGATTATTTTACTACAAATAAAATAAAAGTTAAAAAAAAAGCATTTTTCACATTTTTGCTCACAATTTTGATGAA
>NW_017141981.1:0-331 GCF_001652005.2 Ceratina calcarata
TGTATAATTCAATTTTAGGTTTTAAAGTGCTATCTCCGACTAATGCGTTCAAATCATTTCGAGATCGAATCAAGATCAATTCTTGTCGTACGTTAACAGTAATCTGGTTACAGTCTTCGCCGAAACCGAATAACATACTGAATGGTATGCAGAAATTAAAATCTATAGCGTTAACACCCAGTTTATGATACCAGCCTGCGATACCGAGAGCTACATCTTTTCCACGCTAGATAGAGGCATACGTTTTTAATTTGTAGTTGTATTTTAATTTATATTTGAAGTTGTAATTCCAGGATTTTTGCAACGATCTATTTCTACCCCATTCAGTTCA
>NW_017141983.1:0-331 GCF_001652005.2 Ceratina calcarata
TTAATATAAATTCTTCTCCCTATAACCTTTGTTTTATATATAACATATATTAAGTAAAATACCTTGCGCCTGGGATGATTAATTAAATTTTAGTGAATTGACGTTATGTCTTACGTTTGACATTACAATACGCTGCCTTTTCTTTTTAATTAACTTTCAACTAATTGCCATGTAAGAAAATGCTGTTGAATGAATAGAAAACTATTGGTGCAAAATCTATAAGCTCTGATGTTAATATTGTCGAACTCTTTACTCGTGGCAGTCAATTGAATGACATTTTTCTCCATAAACTTATTCCAAGAAAAATTATATAAATTTTATATTTTATGCA
>NW_017141984.1:0-331 GCF_001652005.2 Ceratina calcarata
ATAATTAAATAAATAAATAGGTATACGAGCAATAAAAGAGTGTCAAGCAATAAAACAAAATAAAATCAAATAGAATAAAATAGAATCGACAATACGATCAAAGTGCCGTGCCGCTCCTGCGCGTGTGTGTGCGTCCCGACCCTGGTGCGCTCGCGGGCCGGTCCTACAGTAAATATGTACAAGAAAAATCGAGTAAAATGCCGTTAGTTCGCCAGTAGTATAGCGATAAAATAAAATAAAATAAAATAAAGTAAGGTAGGATAAAATAAAATAAAATGAAATAAGAATAATAATAAATAAAATAAAATAGAATAGAATAAAATAAAATAAA
>NW_017141985.1:0-409 GCF_001652005.2 Ceratina calcarata
TTAACATTCATTTATTTTATTTTAATAAGAAATATAATTACAATTTAGTTTTTAAATATGCGGTTACTTTATATAATAAAATTAAAAAATGATTTGCTGACATTGCTGTGTTTTTTGTGCGGCATCAGCTGGCCTGTAAAAAAGTAAAAAGGAACAAATTTAAAATAGGTCAAAAAAACAATGAGAAAGAAAATGAATGAAAACTGGACACATACCATTCCTACCAATATTGGCGCCTATACTCATCTTCCATGAACGCAATGCGTTCAGCGAGCTCCTCGATCGGCATTTCACGGCGTCTCCTGAAACGATATCGATACTACTCATAACAACCGTCACGAGGTAACATAACAGTAGGAAATAAGTACTTACCAAACAAATATTCTAGGTCATAAGACCCTGCCCAATC
>NW_017141985.1:809-971 GCF_001652005.2 Ceratina calcarata
TAGTCGCAGATATTCACACTAACACTTTCATGAACACGTGTCACTCCGATGGGCATAGTTCTATCTGTGTAGTTTTAGGTATTAACGGGAATCTGAAGAATTCAGAATCTACGAAATATTGAATTGGATCCACTATGACAAGGATACAATTTTAATAAGACG
>NW_017141986.1:0-331 GCF_001652005.2 Ceratina calcarata
CGGCTTATCGCTTGTTCGGCGCAGTTTTTGTTGATGCTACGCTGGCCGTCTTCCAGGTAGAACATCAGGTTTTCACCATTGTTTTAACAATAACTGGCTGCGAAAAGTGCGGGAAACTTAACCGACTACACTGTACGTGAGAGACCGATGCAGGCGCATCTTTTTCAGGTTAACGCCGGGCAAGTAAACAGTGCCACTGTTTCTTCAGTGAGTTGCACTGCCTGTTGTCCCACCCTGAGGTAACGGAAAAAATCTTTCTCCCGGCGTTTTTGCCAGAGGCAAAAGCCGGCTTTATCCCAGTAAAGCGCCTTAACCTTGTCAACCTTGTCGC
>NW_017141988.1:0-331 GCF_001652005.2 Ceratina calcarata
ACTTCACGATATTTCAGAAACATGATAAATTTGGATAATAAACATTTAAAGAAAGTATTAAATTTTCTAATTTGTATTTACTTATTCCTAAAAGAATCCAGAATATATGAAAAAGATTTTATTTATTTGTTTCATCTTCAACACATACAGCAGTTCCTGCATCTTTATCAACATTTTCTGTAGTCAATGATTTTGCTAATTCATACAAATGTGAAGTATTTTTCCTGATTTCTTTTTCTAAATTCAGCTTCTTCTCTTCTTTCTCTTTTATTAATTTAGTTAATTCTGGAGCCGTGGGTTTCACAAGTCCCTTGCTAGCTCTATACATGAC
>NW_017141989.1:0-331 GCF_001652005.2 Ceratina calcarata
CACTTGAATACACTACTTCACAATCCCACCAGAATAACACAACATCACACCAAGGAACTCTTGACAAAATAATAAAAAGGATCAAGACAGCGCTAAATACTAATCCCATTGGAAAACTAAAACATTATCTAAAAAAGAGAAAAACAACCCCCGTCCATTCCAGCTTAGAATAATAGATATATACCCAACAAAACAAAATAAAAACCGCAAGCCCAATAGGAATTCTTACATACCAAAAACCCCACCACCAAAGATATAACCAATTATCCCTATGAAGTAATTGATTTACACAAAAGAGTGCATGCTACAACCAGAACCACAAACATGACCC
>NW_017141990.1:0-331 GCF_001652005.2 Ceratina calcarata
AAGAACATTGCTAATAATAAACAACAAAAAAAAAATTTTCGATTTTTCCGAGATTCTTCCAAGGGGTACCCCTTCAAATTTTGCGAAATTTTCGTTTTTTGCCAATAATTCCCAAACGGATGGATCTACGGGAAAATTGCATCAGACCTTTCTTGTAGAGGACGACGAGATCTACAATTTCCATGTAAAAACTTTTCGTTATCGTCAATAATTAACGAGTAATTTGCAAAAAACTATTTTTTCGTTTTTTGCAAATAACTCGTAAACTATCAATGATAGCAAAAACTTTTTATACAGAAATTATAGATCTCGTCGTCCTCTACAAGAAAGG
>NW_017141991.1:0-331 GCF_001652005.2 Ceratina calcarata
CCACCACAACAGTAAAAGGTCGGCGTTCCGGTGGGCGCCGCTAACACCATGCTTAATCTCACCCTCCATACGCGCGCTGAGTCATTTTCTGGTGCACACCTAGGGGTCAAGACGGTAACCAGCAAATTACGCGAGCGATTGGATAAATGGAGACTGGGCGTAATATCAATCTCGGCGCCAATTATCCGCAATAAGAGTTATGCGTTATGACCACGCCCTCACCCCTCGACAGGGTAATCTCTGATAGGCTAGATACCCTAAAGAAGGGTGCCTCAACGCCGCAAGTAAAATCTACAACATTCCGCTCGCGTCCTTTTGCTTGGTCTAAACC
>NW_017141992.1:0-331 GCF_001652005.2 Ceratina calcarata
ACGCAACAATATAAAATGAAATTGATTGAATAATGAAAACTATTTATTTTACTTGGTAAAAAAGGGAGTATATGCAGATGAATAAAAATTTCCATCATGAGTTAGAACGTTCGGTGAAATAGAACGTGTGCGGGATATAAAATACGATAATGAAATGAAATTTAAGAAGCTTTAATCCAAAAACGCTTTCATTAAATTCAAGCTGTTGCGTAAAGTATAAAAGGTTCGGGAACTTTTTATGAAATCCCATAAATCCGCCATTAAAACGTTACTCTACTTATTACGTTATTCCTAGAAGCTTATAGCAGTAGATACTTTCAATCTGAGATTA
>NW_017141993.1:0-331 GCF_001652005.2 Ceratina calcarata
ATGCAATCCAGATCGAGTTTCCTTTTACTACTAAAAACTAACGAAGTGTATTGTTACTTCGATATTCATAGTTTTCGTATTTTCTGTACATCCAATTTTTTGATGCTTCAATTTAGATACGAGGAAATTTCAGATGAAAATTTCACGGCGTGAAATATGAACGCCATTCCTCGTTACCTGCTCTACACCCTTAGTAGTCCGTGTTATATTTCCTCTGAATCGATATTTTTCTCTTTTATTTCATTTATTCGATGATCATTACTAGAATTCAGAATAAAAAAAGTCGTAAAAGATTTATAATTAAAAACATGGAATCCAGAGAGAGATTCCT
>NW_017141994.1:0-331 GCF_001652005.2 Ceratina calcarata
CAGTTGTTGCAAATCGATCACCCTCTGCTGTACGATAATTATCGCAACAAGGCGGTTATGTAAATTACCCGGGTTGAGAGAAATTTAATGAATGTTTGCTGCCAATGACCGGTCCATGAAATTTCTCGTAAATTTATTCAGTGTAAGAGCAAACTGTTCGAATAATGGAACGTTGTTGATGATTGAAAAATACATTTTTTATAAAATCCATGGGCGTATGTTACTAGGTTGTATTGAATGTTGTTAATTTACTTTTCTGAATAACTGAATTAATTATTACATTCAACCTTGGTATACATATAATTTAATGAGAATGAGAACGAAACAATAC
>NW_017141996.1:0-2205 GCF_001652005.2 Ceratina calcarata
AGACCTCCAATTCTGATTCCTGGTTTATCAACAAATATTTCATTCAATCTGCGTATCAAGTATTTTAAGGATTCATGGACGCATGTGGGAATGTTGAGGTTTCTGCATTTCAGCAAGTCAATTAATGTAGCAAAGATACATGCATATGGATTATATACAAAATTATTTATAGTATATATGTTTAGATTCTAAACAGAATTTCTTATAATATACAATATATAATATAATATAATGTATAATTGTAAGGGGCACCGGGATCGCTGGAAGCACATATGATTTATTACTACAAAAGTAACCTAAACTATTATTAATATTAATTATATAAATTATATTTAATTAAGTATTAAATTACTTATTAATAAATTATAATTAAGTATTAAATTATAATTAATACTTAATATTATTATATAACCTATATATTATTTATTGACTTATGACTACTACCATAACCTAACTTAGCCCACTTTATTGACTTATTACTACTAACCTAGCTTAACCCAACCAAACCCAACTTCCATGGGTCTTCTCCGTCTCGCTGTAACAATAAAACAATAAAACAATGACCTAACCTATCTTACTGACTCATTACACGATTTATTACATCGTTCCAATTGTATAATTTTGGTACAATCGACGAATGGACGATCAGTGGAACTTGGGAATGATAATTTATTTATGGGACAGTAAAGACGTCGTATTTAATAAATTGGAAAAGTTCGATGGGATCGAGTCTTGCGTTCGGTACTGAATGGTCACCGGAAACGAGGCGGAATTGGTATTCGCCGGCAGCGATGGTCGTTACCATTATTGGGACGAACATGTTAGGAAACAGAAATGGCCACGGAGAGAAACCGTCGGGGAGAGATAACGACGATACTTACGGCGCAATCAAACTCTTTCTATGATCTCGAATCAACGAAAATGCCTTGTGCCCGGACGCGGCACGTGACCCGACCGACGGAATGCCAACTACGACCCCCGGTCGTCACCGGCCTCCGCCGGAGATGCTGACGACGCACTCCAACTTAACTCGTCAAATCTACCGTTCGTCACGAAATTTCAGACACGCGATACCCTCACCGGGAATTTTCATGTCCACGGCTAAACGTTTCGATAAAATTCTCTCATTCGTTTCACAGGAACGTGAATATGTCTGCAATAAATGCGATTTTAACATGTAAAATGAAAAATTATACTAATTCTTAACCAGATCCGCCATGTTGTGTGACAAGATTAAAAAGAAATAATAGGCCAATAAAAAACACTAATGGGGTCAGGCTAGACTAATTTTGTGAGTCAAAGATTGTTCAAATTTGAGTCAACGATTGACTAATTTTATAAGTTGAACCTTGACTAATTTTATGAATCGAATGTTGACTCGTTTTATGAGTCAAATATTGACTTTTATGAGTTAAATATTGACTAATTTTATGAGTCAAAGATNTCGTAGAGAATCTCGTGCTCGATTTTAGTTTGATTGTGAGACGTAGGAAAAATTTGAAACGTACTCGATGGACGAATAAAACTCGCATCAGATTCGTCCGGGCAAAACAGGAGAAAATCCCAGCGTGAAACTTGCAGACTTAACACCCAATGCACGGTGGAAACTTGCTAAACTTATTTTGTCTCCTTCTAATGCCTGCGAGGATCTTTAATACTTTGATCCAAAATCTAAAATTCAGGACAGTATAAAAAGTCTTCTACTACTTCAAATAAAAAAAATAGTACCATTCTAATATTAGAAATAAATTTTTTAAGAAACCATAATTGCATCTGTGATTCATTTAAGGATGTCACATGATTTATATTTAAAAATTCAGTATAATTTTTTATTTATAATTTCTCAATTCTAAATATTCGTCAAAATTTTTATTGCAAAACTGTGGAGAGTGAATAAAGTGAGATTCAATGAAAGGGGCAGTAGTCTGGCAATGGGAAGTGGACGAAAACAGTATAAAGGAGTAACGATCCCAGAGGATTCGGTAAATCTTAACCGGGGCAAACTCTTTCGAAAATTTACGTCGTCGCACAACTTTTCACGAAAGAATCGGTCTAAAAGGCCATCAGGGACTACAGTCTCCGTGAGGGGAACATTAATCCACGTTCCGACTTCAAATTTTACCCTAATAGTAATAAGTATTTCTGTTTCAAATCTAATAATTGAATCGTGAATAATCGCTCCGTTGAATACGAAGCGTTTTAAGA
>NW_017141997.1:0-330 GCF_001652005.2 Ceratina calcarata
ATAGTAACGTCAGCTTCACGAAACTTAATATACAGAGTGTTCCAGAGCAAGTGTTAGAGCCGAAAAGAGATGATTCTGGAAGTGTTCTTGACCAACAAGTTCTTTTGCCAAAATGCAAAGTGAGCCATGGTTTTTGAATTATTAACGAAAAACACTGACCAATGAGAGCACGTGTAGGGCCCGCGCTAAGCCATGGCCGAGCGCCACGATTCGAGCCAACCTCCCAATAGCTGGGCGCGGGCCCTAAACGTACTCTCATTGGTCAGTGTTTTTCGTTAATAATTCAAAAACCATGGCGCACTGTGCATTTTGCCAGAGAAAATTGTTGTT
>NW_017141998.1:0-330 GCF_001652005.2 Ceratina calcarata
GCGCTATATGGATGTCACGTATGGGCAGACGAAGTCCTAGGAAATAAAAAACTACTTAATCAAATGACAGATGAACAAAAGAAAATGGGATTACGCATAATAAGAGGATACAGGACAATCGCAACACAAAATGTATTCCTCTTAGCCAGCTCTCCTCCAATAGATGTTCTTGTAAGGGTTTTCGACAAGTACTTTCGTCTTTCACGTGCACTACCAACGTCAGACAGCATAACCCTGAAAAAAGAAAAAGATAGGTTAAGAAGTGACAGACAAGAGGAAATTCTACTAACCTGGCAGGCGAAACTCCACTCCTCAGGTACGCAAGACCAT
>NW_017141999.1:0-330 GCF_001652005.2 Ceratina calcarata
TACATTACTTTGTTCCCTTCTCGACGTATTTCTTTGTCTTTCACGATGACCGTTATTCTCTCGATAGCCATTATTACTATTGGTACTCCCGTTATACGTGTTACTTCTATTATAATACTGAGTATTGTTATTATACTTTCCTAGCTTCTTGCAATTTGACTGATTATCACTTCTCCCTGGTCGGTACATGCAGTCCTTCGCTATATGACCGTTTACACCACATATATAGCAGTTTCTGCTGTTCTCCTGTCTCCTATGTACTTGCCTACCCGCTCCATAAGCCTTCTTTTCACCCCACACTTGATCACGTGTATGTGTTTGTGTCAAACG
>NW_017142000.1:0-330 GCF_001652005.2 Ceratina calcarata
CTTGGAGGAGCGGAAGAACGAAGAATACTTCGATTCCGAATTCATGGATGACTTTAAATGAATATACCACGAAACTAACGGGTATATTTATGGACAACTGGAGAAAATGGAACAGCAGGAGGAAAGAGCAGCGTCAAACAACTCTGCTCACTCTTCTGCTGATAACCAAGCCTCCGTTCGGCTACCGAGACTGGACCTCCCGCATTTTAGCGGTAATCATCCTGAATGGCCATCCTTCAGTGATCTCTTCACGTCAGCGGTTATAAACAATCGCACATTATCGGATGCCCAACGTTTGCAGTATTTGAAAGCTGCATTGGAAGGCGACGC
>NW_017142001.1:0-330 GCF_001652005.2 Ceratina calcarata
TTTTTCCCTCGCGAATCATTTATTCCTGTTCGCATCCGATGAATAGGTTCGTTTCATTCGTCAAACAGAAATTCGACGCTTCCCTATAGAATCTGAAGCAACAATTATTGCAATAAATTCGGTCGGGAGCTTCGCCGTTAACGGCGAAAAGTAGGAACGATGTTACAGGCAAAGCTGGTTAATTGGCTGCGGCAAGGACGGTCCGAATAATTTCGCAATAATTCCTGGCCATTGCTCATCTGCCCGAATCCCCCGGACCTCCACGATTTAATACTTTCCGCGTCGTCACTCGTCCATCTCGAAATTCGAGATTTTATCACGTCTCTACCA
>NW_017142002.1:0-330 GCF_001652005.2 Ceratina calcarata
AGATTTTGTAAGGAGGTATGTTGTATTATATAGTGGCTTCTAATATTTGATTCATTGATTTCTTTTGTAATTGTTGTATTTTGGATGGTGGAATTTTTGATTTAGTGTGGATGGCTACTTAATGAGTTTTATCAGGAGGAAATGAGGAATAGGAGTTCTAAAAAGATGAAGAGGTGAGAGAAGCTGAGGGAGATATTTCTTCAGTAAGATGGATCAGTTATTCAATTAATTAAGTATAGGAATTGACAGAAGAGTGTATATGATCTTAAACATGTTGTAGGAGTAATTTGAATGATATCTTGTATGTATTTTGGATGGTCTTGTTACTGA
>NW_017142003.1:0-330 GCF_001652005.2 Ceratina calcarata
GACCTCGGATTTTTATACACTTAGAAAATTTAAATGTGGAAGAATGTACATAATGCAGAAAATTCATAATACAAATCTCTCATATCATGTTATTTAATTTAGAAAGTGATTAATTCATATGATTGAATTACATCTTATTAAAATTTTCTATAAAAATCTACAATCTATTTGTACGAATTATTCTAAAATTTCCGTATTCAATTTTCATTTCGTAGACAATGAACGCATTGGGTATTGATGAAAATCGATTACATGGAATAAACGATTTCAGTGAATACGCTTTTCTAGAACAAAACTCGATGCACGTTGTATAAAATTCTATTTACATAC
>NW_017142004.1:0-330 GCF_001652005.2 Ceratina calcarata
AACAAATATTTTAATTATTTTATCATTTTTTATTATTATTTGTTTATTTTATATTACAGATTTCAGAATTGAAGAAAAAATTGAGAAAAAAAATATATGGGAACAAAAATTTTAAAAGGCGACATGAGCCAAGACGAGGCCAAGGCAGAGGCCGTGGCCGTGGCTGAGGCCGAGGCGGAAGAGGCCGTGAAGGCGGCGGAACGAAGAAAAATATTTTTATATTCAATGTAAAATAAGTTATAAGTAGTTAAATAAATATTGTTCGTTAACTTCATATATGTGTTCTGTTTTTTCTTTACAAAGGGCCTATCTGGATAAGGGGGTTGATAG
>NW_017142005.1:0-330 GCF_001652005.2 Ceratina calcarata
ATTTGGTCGACAGCGTTCGGATAGTATATTTTTTAAGTGAAAAGCAATTACGTAATCCGAAAATAGAAAATCGGACAACATGTGCTGTTCGAGGAAGAGCAGACCTCAAGGACACAAGCACCCGTTTAGGATTAGGACGGTCGAGCGAGCGCGCGAACGGATAACGATTTTTGAACCCGCAGTTTTGGGCCTATTAGCCTTTTTTTATGACTGCGTGCGGATTATCGTCATACGCAGCATTCAGAGCGTTTACAGCTTGGAAAATGAATGTTTGACAGACTCGGAAATTGCTTCTGGAAGAGGCTCGTTTGGGTTTTTCGTGAAATGCTA
>NW_017142006.1:0-330 GCF_001652005.2 Ceratina calcarata
TGAGAACACGCGTAGGACCCGTGCCCAGCCACGGGTTGGTTGGCTTGAATCGTGACGCTCGGCCGTAGCTTAGTGCGGGCCGTACACGCTCTTTTATTGATCAGCGTTTTTCGTTAATAATTTAAAAATCATGCCTCATTTTGCATTTTAGCAAAGGGAATTGTTGTCCAGAAACACTTACAGAATTACCTCTCTTCGGCTCTAACACTTTTTCTGGGACATCCTGTATAATGATTACTGATTCTACTAAGAAGCCTTATAAAAATGAATGCAGTTATTAAAATGCAACAATGAATTTCAAACAAATTTAATAAGGAATAAGAAACATCT
>NW_017142007.1:0-454 GCF_001652005.2 Ceratina calcarata
GGAACCAGGTAACGCAGGCAAAGGTAAAGCCGCGTAACCTTCGGTACGATATCTGTAATTTTAATTGTTTCAATTATATTTGTTATTTCCCATTTTAAATACGTATTATATTCAGAAGCGAATTAAAGATTCACGAGGTCCATGGCTAAAACGAATATGGGGTCCACTTAAGGGCAGCAAGAAACAATCATTTAGTTTACTTTTCCTTTGATACTTATATATTAAAAACTACAAATTAAATTGTATTAACTACAAATTATTAAATCGCGGGCTCCTTTGGATGTTGAGGCCCGGGGCTATAGCTCCTGCTAGCCCTCCTTTAATTCGCTCCTGACTGTATTTGATCGTTCAGTTCTGCGGATTTTTTGATTAAAATATTTTCATTGTAGTACACGGCATACAATTTGAATTTCAAATAATAACTTTACTATATAAATACATATAAATTATAAAT
>NW_017142007.1:786-4405 GCF_001652005.2 Ceratina calcarata
TACCAAAAAGTGTCAAAGGCATATTTTAAAATATTAGAAATTATGTATTAAAAGTTTCCTGTGACTTAAAAAGCACGTTTAATAAACCTTGCTTCCCTACGAATATCATTTTTCCTACAAATTTATCGCTTCAATATTTGGATATATTTTTATCACATTTCTTAAACTTTTGCCAGAGATCTGATGGCTGATACACAACTTTAAAAAATGTAGTTTAGATTCAGATTTCTTTTGTTATTTAACAAATGTTGATCTACGTATGTTGTTTTTGTACATTGCATTTTATTTATTTTTTGCAATTCTAATTTCTGTGTAAGTGTATAAAATCCACAGGCTAATCATTTGGATTAACTTGATAAAAGCATTCGCGAATTCAAATACGAAATGCAACAAAAATTCTCATTCCTAATAGGTATTAAAATCTAATGAAAAATCAATTCCAAATGTGCAAACAGGCTCATTATACTGTATGATAAACGTGGCATTTAAATACATGTTCCATGTATTGCATACTCGGTTACTAGTTAGTTAAGAGTTAAGTTAAAAGTCTGAATACAATTATTTATGTTTCATAGCAAGAGTAAGTAAGATAACAATTATTAACAACGCGCAAGTGAACATACTGTCGTCACGTTTTTTTATATATTCGAATAATTGAAGGTATATTTAAACGAACATACTTACACGCCGCGATTCGTTTTGTTGTTGTTGCAATTCCAATGACGACGGCTTCTGGGAAGCATGTTCAATCCAGTAATTAAATTGAACGCCGCTGGAATTTGTGATAACGTAACAACGATCATCGGTGAAGTCTGGATTTACCGACAAAATTTTGTGCAACCCGTCGTAAGTGATGACACACAGCATCGTTTCATTATCACCGTCGGAGCCCGTCAAGATTTTATCTCGTTGTAATAAATCAACCATGACATACATCGTGGAATGATCCGCGTAAAGGTAATGGTTTGTACGGATCCGCGTCTCGTCAGGTGCATCGTCAACCACCATTTTATTATACCTGCCGGATACATCAAAACTACTTTCCAAACTTGGGGCAAGCAGTTTCTATATGGTATATAGTTACTATTAAAGGGAACTGCTGTATAATAATTTTTTATCATTAATAATTTATGTAACATGTCTGAGTAAAGAATTTATCAAATATAAACAACCGACATTTCACGAAAACCACGTAAAGCTGTAGTAGTATCGGATCTAAGTTTTATTATACCTGCACGATAAATTAAAACGACATTCCAAACTTGGTTGGATAAGCAGTTCCTATAAGGTATTAGTAGAAGCCACTAGTATAATCTTTGAGTTACAAGTTTCATCAATAATACTTTATGCAGCAAGTTTCAGTAATTAACAAAAGTAGTTGAATTTCGTTTAGGATAAGAAACATTCTATTTGATTCTACTCTACTAAAAATTTCATATATTGATATTTCAATAGGATTATTTTCTCGAGTCTTGCTCTTTTCAGTAGAATTATTTTCTCAGTCCTTCTCACATAAATTCCCGCAGTTAGATTCCTGTTTGTACCTTTCGGAGAAGGGCTTGCGATTTTGTAAAACCGGTAACGCAGTTTGGTTCCTGTTCCCCAATCTCGTTCTGTATGGCCTTGTCAACAATTCGTTCTTCGAATAGTAGGGATCATTCTGTGTGAACGTGTACAGTAGAGAACCGGTGATATCGGTCTCCTTGATCTGGCGGTGATACAGCTTCTGGGATTCAGTCAAACAATTGGCCTCCTCGCTGTAAAAGTTCACCTCGAACGGACTAAATACTTTTTGCTGCCAACCGAAAATCCGGTCTTCTTCCTCCAGGAAATTCGTGTCCCTGGCGTTATCCCCTTCGTTCTCGAGCAGCTCCGCAAGCAAAGGCCTTTGCTGTACGATTCGGACTCTGTAACAATAAACACGTGGCGGGTAAACACAATTTAGAAGGTGGAAATAATCTCTGCCAGATGCCCGAGATCTAATTCTATCGACGCGGATTTTCGCCGCCTGCAAACAGTGCCGTTGTTTCGCCGATCGAACTTCATCTCTTAATATCTACTTCGGACGAACGCGAGAACCATAACTTTCTTAACAAATGTTTGCGAGAGGAAGCAAACGGTATGAGTCATATTTTTTCAAAATTGAGATAATTGAAAATGACGATGAAGGAATTTACAAGTGATTTATTTTACATAAAAAACTATAGTTTAATCATTACTATGAACTTATATGAAATGTTTATTATTCATGTTACCTTATTTTAAAATTATTTATAGGTTCCTTAACTTTATAATTGCCGGCTATTTTTTTCTTCCTCACTTTAATCGACATGTTTTTTTTACTATCGAATATTGTCGATTGCCTTATTAAAGAACTGGTTTGAAATTAGATGTGACCTGTTCGGGATTCCGGTTGAACTGGTTGAACTAAAAAGAACCGGCGACAATCGCGTCTGAACGCATTGTTTATCGATTCTTCTGTTGCCTGGCAACAGGTTTGACTCATATGTATAGACAACTGAAACCTCTGCCTTTTATGCTCTTTTATCAGGTGTGTTACCTGCTTAAATTGTAAGTTCGTAGTAAATTATTTAAGAATCGTAATCGTGAGATCTCTGTATCCTGTTGAGTCAGCTTTTTAGTGCAGAATGTTTTACACACAACGAAATCGTAATGTTTTATGCATAGATCGCAAGTACATTGACAGTAAGAGAATTACCATACATATAGATTGTAGACAGAAATGAAGAATTGATATATTAATTTAAAAAAGATTTTATTCGGTAATTAAATTACAATAATAAAATAAATATTCGTATACATAAATTATAATCGTAAATATATCTGTCAATGTCAAATACTGCATTAAACTTCATTGATAATGTTATTATGACTACCTATCAAAACTATCCTACTTACTGTATGTATTAAACAAATTTCGTGATTCACCAAGAAAACCGTGAATCATCAAGCAGGTCTCGCTTCCATTATAACTTATACACATAGTATGTACGTATTAGAATCAGTGATAAACGTGAATTGCAATTTTACGTGATTACATCTTCATTGATCAAAAATAAAAATCATTAAAGTGCACTTATGTGGCACGTATGCATTAATTATATCCGCACATCCGTTACTTTATGTAATTATTTACAGTGATTACGAAGCACGTTCTTTCTTTTGTTACAAAATCTCATGCAATTATTCAATTTGAAAATCTTTTTATAAAAAACAGTCAGTAAGTATAGTATAGTTACAGGCCTGGCCAATTCGCGGCAATTAAATTATGCGGCCCGCTAGGCTATTTCATATTTCTATTGGAACTTTGTTTCTCGTTATAGACAAAAAGTATAAAATAAATGAGAACTTGCATGTGTCATTGTTATAATTAATTTCTCAGAATTAGCAAAATATGATAAAGTGTTTGAAATATTTTCACGCCCATTTCATGTTGACGTGAACAGTGTCCCTGAAAATCTGCAAATGAAGTTAATTGAGTTATCGTGCAACAATGAAATGAAACAAATTTTTGCGTCCATATCAAAAATTAATTTTTACAATTCTTATATTTCATCCGAGAGATATTCCAACTAAAGATATTTTACACAACGAGCTG
>NW_017142007.1:4447-4743 GCF_001652005.2 Ceratina calcarata
GTTTTATTCATTTTTGTTTGTTTGTATTGTATTACATTTCTTAAAAGCATGTTTATCTCAGGTGCGACCCATGGAAGTGACTTATTCTCTATTCGGAAAATAAGATATTCGACTAAACAATGTTTCGGAAAACCATCGTCCGGATAATCGACGTTCATTCTAATCATTAAGATAATCATTCTAATGTATTAGCGAATACCAAAGCTATTTTCTTTTCATAGTATTAGATAACAAAATCTAATTTTACAGTGTACATTATCGTAATTATCAATAATTACGTATGTATTATATCGCAG
>NW_017142008.1:0-330 GCF_001652005.2 Ceratina calcarata
TATGGAATTTCAAAAAAATAATATGATTAAAAATTTACTATGTCTACAAGTTTCCTGCCAGATTCTCTGCGAGTTACCAATAGAAAGAAAAATAATATTCACAATTGAAGATTTGTTCCTGCCACTGTTGATACGTTACTGAAGCGGTGGTAGCTAAGCAACCCTTACATTAACTGGCCGCGGCATCAAAGGGTTGTCAGTGCGCGTCCCACCCTCGCGTGGTGCGCTTCATAGTTCTCTAAACGTAGGAACCTCGTGGACGAACGTCATTCACAATCAGTGGGAAATACGCATTTCAGAAGCACGTCTCGCGATGGAAAATAGTCGAAA
>NW_017142009.1:0-330 GCF_001652005.2 Ceratina calcarata
TAATAACAATAATGGTAACAACAACAACAACAGTAACAACAAATACAATGAAACAGTAACAATAATAGCAATAACACTGGAAATGGCAGCAGCAATGGCAATAGCAATGGCAATGGCAATAGCAATAGCAATGGCAATAGCAATGATAATAGCAATAGCAATGACAATAGCAACAGCAAAAACAACAGCAAAAGCAACAGCAAAAGCAACAGTAAAAGCAAAAGCAACAGCAATAGCAACAGTAAAAGCAAAAGCAACAGCAATAGCAATAGCAAACAACAGCAAAAACAACAGCACAGGCAATAGCAATAGCAGTAACAATAACAATAG
>NW_017142010.1:0-330 GCF_001652005.2 Ceratina calcarata
TTTACGCATTTTTTACATTGGATCCATCCCAATACAATTTGTGCTTCCACGTCTACGATTTTGTTAAATTTTTTCCAAATTGCATACCGACTCACACTCACAACAAACTCACCAGAACTTAGTTTTTCGTATACTTCATTTTTTTCTTTCTCAACATCCATATCTTGTTAAATCACAAACACGATCACAATCACAATCACAAATAATACGAATAAACGAACAAGATAACACCAATGATTAACGTTAAAAAAAGCTACAAACAAAGAACACGAAGTAAGAGAAACAGAAAATGCAAATAAAATAAATTAACTTAGAACAAAAATCACAGAA
>NW_017142011.1:0-330 GCF_001652005.2 Ceratina calcarata
TATGATAACCACAGACTGTGGTTCTCCTTCGTACAGCGTTGGAGGGTCGTCTTTCGTGTCTACTTATTTCTACTGCGTGTAGCTCCGTAACGGTAAGTTTTTCGAAGAGTTATTGCAAGTACTTTTTGCTTCAGTTTGGGCTTGTCTACCTGGAGACATACCTTGTTTCGACATTCCCGAAGCAGTGTCTTGTGTGCTCTCTTGGTAACTACCGGTTATCATGCACTTTTTCTAACCTTGTTTCACCTATGGCGGTTTTCGGGTTGTTATGGTTCCCACAGGCTGTGATTCACCTTCGTACTGTGTTGGAGGGTCGTCTTTCATGTCTGC
>NW_017142012.1:0-330 GCF_001652005.2 Ceratina calcarata
AAATCTATATATTTCCATAGAATACAGAAATTAGAATTTAATTTGGATTACTATTAAACTGCAGACTTTTATGCAGAATAAAATATTTATGGTATCAATGTAAAAGATGTTTCAAATAACAATTCTTTTTACTATTTGAATATTGAAATATCTACTGTGTTTTTAATACTTTCTACATATTTTTACATCACATGCAGTATTTACATTTTTTCCACATTCACTTTTGTTATGAATGCATAAAATCTATAGTCTACTTATTACGAACCAGGCAACAATTTTTGCAGTGACCCAATATAATCTCGTTGTCACAGAATTGTTGATTTTCGATTA
>NW_017142013.1:0-330 GCF_001652005.2 Ceratina calcarata
AAAATATGGACCTGATTAATGGACAGTGCATTATTATCATGCAGGGGAAAATCTGGGAAAAATTTGTTTTCCTCAGAATTTCGAAAAATACTTCAAATAAAAGTTGTTTTTCTTCAAACTTGAGTATTTAAACAGTTTAAGTATGATTATATGGCATTTTATGGGTACTGAGAAAATCTGACCATCCCACCGTCGAATCAGTCAACTTTTGGCAAAAAATTTCGTTTTTTGGCCATAACTCCCGAACAGATGGTCGTAAGGGAAAATAGTTGTGACCATTTTGTAGGAGACGACGAGATCTACAATTTCCATATAAAATTTTTTCATTAG
>NW_017142014.1:0-330 GCF_001652005.2 Ceratina calcarata
TTTTTTTCCTCCACGCCTGACAACCGTTGCAAACTCTGAAGTATGCATAGTGGATAGCATATACACTTCTTTTTTATCCATCCATTTTATAACTAATAAATTTTCAGTTGAACGGGAAGATGCCTCTCCTTTTCTCAGTGTATCAGTAATCTTTGGCATTCCTTGTCGCCTTTTTGCTACGGTCCCGCACGCATTTGTATGATTATTATGTAAGAAATTAAACAAGGCTGGACTTGAATACCAATTATCTAGGAAAACTGTATGTCCTTTTCCAAGATAGGGCGCCATTAGTGCTTCTACTATCGCTCCCGATTTTCCGATTTTCTTATT
>NW_017142015.1:0-330 GCF_001652005.2 Ceratina calcarata
AAGTGAACAAGAATCCTTGTACGCGACGTCGCAAAGCATTCAATATAGTTCTATCTGACAAATTACCCGTTTGCAGTCGTACTGTTATACACGTAAATATTTTTATGTTATCTATGTATCTAAAGATGTATCATCCGTAAACATGTATCTAAACTGTCTCATCCCTTATCTAAATCAATAGCCAGTCACCAAAGTCACTATTACTCATTCTGAACCTTGTCATCTTCCAAACTTTTCCCACCACCTCTTCACATCCAAAGGTCATTTCTCTCAAGTCCTTAAATAGCCCTACCCTCTCGTCCTGAGGCAGTCTTAGTTTTGGTCTCGTAA
>NW_017142016.1:0-330 GCF_001652005.2 Ceratina calcarata
CCTCCCAAAGCCCTCACTCCCACCATAGCTAATAGCGGGGCTCCAGAGAGTCGGCGACATGCCGCGAGGTCTCGCATTCCGTTTAAAAGTCGTGATCTCCCGTTGACTGACTCCAACCCTCGACATACTCTCTAGCAACATCGGTGATTACGAATTGCCCACCGTTGGCTCCACGTGACTTTTTTTTTTTTTTGACGGGGGGAAATCCGTCAGGGACACCCGCGCGGCCAGGCCAGGGAGCCAAAAAACCCCGTGGCGTGACCGCGCGGGTAGTGCGGACTCTTACCGGCTAAAACCCCCCGATGGCTCCTATACCGGCGCATAAGTGTA
>NW_017142017.1:0-330 GCF_001652005.2 Ceratina calcarata
GGCCCTAACGGGGTTCGGCCGGGAGAACGGGTGTTGAAATAATTCGATCAGCAATTGAACGGAAAAAAAACCTGGTTTATTGAACTCTCTTTGATTTTTCTCTTCCTGGAGGCTCTCGATAGGTCCGGGTTAGCCGGGAATTTACCGCGTCCAGCAGGCCGTCCTCGTGTCCTCCGTTTTCGCTCGCGTCTAGTGGCAGCGCCGATTTCCTCGCTCCTGCCGTCTGCTGTCGCGATCGATGCAAAGACACAATTCAATAAATATAGGCTCACGGAAACGTTCGAGCCGCACGCTGAATCAACTCAGCAGCGTGCTAAGTGGACTGTATAT
>NW_017142018.1:0-1714 GCF_001652005.2 Ceratina calcarata
GCTCCTTCGCTGACCGGAGCGCGTACGCGATCCGGAAAGTGAAGAAGCACTTCACTGACATCCACGCAAAGTCGCGACCTCGTGCCTCCGATGCAGGTGCGACAAACGCGACCGCGAGGGGCACGATCGCCGCCGTCGGCCGAGGGTCCCCGGTGCAGGCACTACCATCACAGGCACAGAAGCGTCGCCCTCCCGACGCATCTCGCGCGTCGGCCGAGAGGGCCTCCCCGGGCAACGCTCGCCCGAGCGTTGATGCGCCTGCCACCAGTGGAGGCGCCGTGACGCGCGCCCCCAAACCAAAGATTATACAGAATGTGCGGATAGACAGAAAGATAACGATCGTGCGGACACCCCCTGCGCCCGTGGTTGCTGCCTCCCAGAAGAGGACGACGCCGCCGGTGGCCCCCCTCTTCAAACGGCGCAGCAAAGCCCCGTCCCCCGGCCAGAGCGCGTCCACCTGCGGCCACAAGGACACGGCGGTCAAGGATGCCCTTCCAGCAAGTGGCGGGGCAGCGTCAATGGGGAGGATATCAAAGCATCTGCCGACCACCAGCAAGCCTCCCCAACCTGCCCCTCCCCAACGGACCAGGACGGTGACGCCGACGTCCACCTTTGCAGACGTCACCAGAGAGGGCCAGCCCGCCTCGACCGAGGCGCGGGAACATGCACGCAGGGCACGGGCATTCACCACCCCTTCGCCCGTGGCCCGGGGGGGGGGGTGCAGCCACCATTCTTACAGGCACCCCCCCTACAATGCAGATGACTGCGTGCAGCGCCTCGGCCACCCTGACTACCTCGACGACGACGACGTCCGTCTGCGGCAGGCCAATCCCGTCGGTGGAAACATCGCCGTCCCTCACATCTGGCGGCGACCGGGGTGGACCAGGAAGAGCGGAGGCTCTAGACAGCACCACCACCCCGCTGCCTGCTGAGCCGCCCCCCTACCAAATTAGGACCAGGGCTATGGTCAGGGCGGCTAGCGAACCTCCGCGGTCCACCCCTAGGACGACGAGGCCCAGGACCACCGGCGGGGAGAAGAAGATCGCGAAGAAGAGCGCCGCAGACGAGGCCTCCACCCGCAGACGAACGCGGGCCAGTACCCTAAGCGACACGGGAATACCAATTAAAATAAAGTAACGACCATAAAATAAAATAAAGCTGCATAATTCTGTGTTCCTTATAATCGCGTCCCTCGTCCTAAACCCGTAACCGTCCACTCGTATATTTATTCGCCGAGTCTTCATTTACCTATCTATCTACCTATCTGTCTGTTCGTCGAGTCAGTTATCCATTTATTTAGTTATTTATTCATATACATCTTTACACTTTTACTTTTACAATCTGACTTGCCCCTATTGGCATTTCTATCTCTTACTTTATTACTGACCTTTATACGCCCATATTGGCAGATTTTACCTCGGCTGACCATAGGCTATTTTATTTTATTTTACTGTGCTTTATTCTATTTTACTTTATTTTATTTTATTTTATTTTATTTTATTTTATTTTACACATTGATTATTCTGCTTTATCTTACTTCTACCGCACCTCATCGTACTGTATCTTATTGTACTATCTACTGACAAACCGACCGTATCTTACTGTATTTTATTTTATTTTACTTTTCTTACTCATTCTATTCATATTATTCTACTCATTTATCTATTCTTTTTATTCTACGATGATAAGCTAAAGCCTAGCGATTCTAATTTAA
>NW_017142018.1:4777-8612 GCF_001652005.2 Ceratina calcarata
TTCTTACAGGCACCCCCCCTACAATGCAGATGACTGCGTGCAGCGCCTCGGCCACCCTGACTACCTCGACGACGACGACGTCCGTCTGCGGCAGGCCAATCCCGTCGGTGGAAACATCGCCGTCCCTCACATCTGGCGGCGACCGGGGTGGACCAGGAAGAGCGGAGGCTCTAGACAGCACCACCACCCCGCTGCCTGCTGAGCCGCCCCCCTACCAAATTAGGACCAGGGCTATGGTCAGGGCGGCTAGCGAACCTCCGCGGTCCACCCCTAGGACGACGAGGCCCAGGACCACCGGCGGGGAGAAGAAGATCGCGAAGAAGAGCGCCGCAGACGAGGCCTCCACCCGCAGACGAACGCGGGCCAGTACCCTTCCTCCACGGAAGGGTAGCAGCGGCCCGGCCAGGAGGCTGCGAGCCGCGGGGGGCGCCCCCAACACCCTGGCGTCCCCCAGGGTGGAGGCTACGTCTGGGGAGAGGACGAGAACGACACCACCAATGATGCCTCTCCCCATAATAGTGGAGTCGTCGTCTGAGGAGTCAGAGACGTCGGACACGCCGGGAACGCCGTGGGAATGGACGCGCGTAACACCACGGAAGCGCCGGATAGGGATGGGGACGGGGACGAGGACGAGGACGAAGACATCCACGACGACACCTGAACAACGACTGCTGCAGCCTGTGGAGGGGTCCCCCACCTTCGAGGACCGGCGGACAAGGAGGCAGCAGCAGCAGCAACATCTCGATCACGGACGCAGGGTGAGTGACCATAAATCACTGGTGGCGGATGCGCGTGAGCGAGCGACCCGGGGCCGCGTTTACATTGACCGGGGCACTAGCCCCGTTAACTTCGATATAGCTTATCCCGACGCGAGCGCTTTGCCCGCACCGTATGCGGGCTCCCCCCCGGAGCAGCAGAGGGGGGGAAGAGGACAAATTAATGGCGCTGGGGCGGGGCCGAACACCGCGACGGACGAAAATACCAATGTTAATTTTAACCCGACTACGATTCGCGCGCGACAAGGGGGCGTCGCGAGGGCTGGCGCGTCGGCGGGCTCGGGCGCTGGGGATTCCGGGCGTGCTCGCGGAAATGCCGCGGCGTCTGTCGTCCAACGGGGCGCCGGGCGGGCGACAACGGGCCGTCGGGGCCGGCCATCGTCTACGCGCGTTGCTGACAGGTCCGTGAGAAATGGTGCGCAGCGTAACACCGGGGTCCAGCAGGACAGCACCGTAGCCCGCCGTCTCCTTGGCCGAGCCGAGGCTGCCTCCGACCGTTGTCCGTGCGCTCACGGGTCACCACGCCTGAGAGACGCGGACGCGGAGAGGAGGCGTCTCGTGGCGGCCGCCGAGGCGGTGGATACGGCAGAACGGCTGGAGGAGCTCGCCCGACAAGTGGCGATCTTCTTTCAGTCCAGCTGCTCTGCTCGACCTGCAGGACGCGACAGAGCCCGTCCAGGGAGTCGGCGCGGTCGAGTGCGAGGCGAAGAGCGGCGCCCAGCGGAGGGGGTGTCGGCTCCTCTCACGAGAGAGGAACACACGCGGGAGGCTACCCGAATCCAGGGTTTATTCCGCACGAATCGGAAGCGAGCGGTGCGCGAGGTGCTCACGGGAGCAATCGCGAAGTGCAGCATTCCTGTTGACGAGGTCCAGGAACATTTTAAGAACGTATATGCGCACCGCGACCGCGCGGAAAGCCTCCCGCAGCTCCACCACGAGTTACCTTCACCGATCACCTGTGAGGCGCTCGTGTCCGCCTTTGAGAGGGAGGAGGTGAGCCGCCGGCTCCGGAGGATGAAGAACTCAGCCCCGGGCCCCGACGGTCTCATGTACTCTGACCTCAAGGGGGCGGACCCGAGTGCCGCAGTTTTAACGGCAACATTCAACGCGTGCCGCCGGGTGGAGCACGTTCCTCTTGCGTGGAAGGAGTCGACTACCGTCCTCGCTTTCAAGAAGGGCGATCCAGGGGATATCTCCAACTGGAGACCTCTGGCCTTAGGCGATGTAATATCTAAACTCTTCGCCGCCGTACTCGCCGACCGCCTGACCGACTGGGCGATTAAGAACAGCAGGCTCTGTAGCGCACAAAAGGGCTTCCTGCACTACGAGGGATGCTTCGAGCATAACTTCGTGCTGCAGGAGGCTCTTGCGGACGCTCGAAAGCGGCGTTGCGAACAGGTGGTGGCGTGGCTGGACCTCTCGAACGCGTTCGGGTCGGTCCCGCACTCCACCATCCTGGGGATGTTGACCGACAACGGCGTTCCGGGGTCGTTCGTCAACATCGTTGCCAGTCTGTATACAGGCTGTACAACGAGGGTAGCCACGGGGAACGGCACGACGGAGCGAATCCTCATGGGGGCGGGGGTGAGGCAGGGCTGCCCACTGAGCCCCATACTATTCAACCTTGCCATCGAACCGATTGTCCGGGCGGCGGAACGGTCGATGGCGGGTTATGAGGTATGGGGCAAAGTGGTGACAGTCCTGGCGTACGCGGACGATCTTGCGTACGTCGCTCCATCCCCGAGCGCCATGAGAGGGCTACTCGCCGCAGCCGAGGAGATCGCTGGAGCGCTCGGCTTCTCCTTCAACCCTCGCAAATGTGCCACACTGCACATTTCGAGGGGGGGAAGAGTTCAGCCGACCGTATTCAGCCTGGAGGGAAGTGCTGTCCCGGCCTTGGAGTCCGGGCAGCACTACGAATACCTGGGTATCCCAGTGGGGGATCGCGTCGACCAGACGCCCTACCACACCATCCGGGGAATGCTCGAGGACCTGAGAGCGGTCGATTTATCCCTGCTCGCTCCGTGGCAAAAGGTCGAGACCGTCAGGACCTTCCTTCTCCCGCGCCTTGACTTCATCCTTAGAGGGGGCGCGGTGAAGAAGGGGCCCCTGGTGGAGGCCGACCGGATCATCCGGCGGACGGTAAAGGCATGGCTCAACCTGCCCCAGCGTGCTAGTGCGGAGTTAGTCTACATCCCACCCTCTCGGGGGGGCTGTGGAATACCTCCACTAGCGGACCTGGCCGATGTGTCGACCGTGGCCCACGCGTTCAGAATTATGAACGCGGGGGACTCGGTCGTCTCGCAGGTAGCCAGGTCAGCGCTGGAAAAAGCCGTCCAGGACAAGATCCGTCGGCCTGCCACCGAGGCGGACCTCGCGGATTACCTCTCCGGCTCGCTGGAAGGTGACTTCGCGAGGCCGTCCTCAGGGGCCGCCTCCTTTTGGAGCAGGGTGCGATCTGCTGCCCTCCGGTCCGGTAAGCGCCTCGGGTTTCGGTGGCGGTGGGACGATGATCGGCGCGAGCTCTCCATCGAGTACCCCAACAGTAAGGGAGGGAAGATTGTGGTGCCACCAGCTGCCAAGGGCCAGATAATCCGCGGGATGAGGGCCGCAGTGTCGGGGCACTACTTGGCGACGCTTCGTCAGAAGCCGGACCAGGGGAAGGTTGTCGAGGCAACCTCCCGGCATGAAGTGAGCAATCTCTTCATGGAGGGAGGGAAGTTTACCCGCTTCGCAGACTGGCGCTTCGTCCACCGGGCCCGCCTCGACGTTCTCCCGTTAAACGGAGCGCGTCGATGGGGGTCCGGTGACCGGAGATGCCGGCGATGCGGGTACGAACTCGAGAGCCTTCCTCACGTACTCGGACACTGTGGTGTTCATTCCGCTGCCCGGCAGCTGAGGCACCACGACATTGTTAGGCGCCTAGTAAAGGCGATAAGGGCCCCTGGCGACATTCGTGTCGACCAGAGGGTCCAGGGGGTCGACGGCGAACTTGCGTCCCTACGACCTGACATCGTCATCACGGACGGTGCCAATAGGACGGTGACCATAGTAGATGT
>NW_017142019.1:0-330 GCF_001652005.2 Ceratina calcarata
GACGTGTGCCGTACTGGTAAACACCGTGAGGAAATCGCCGGTCTTCGCGTAACGACAATTCGTATTCGAATTTCGATAACTATATGTTGAATTCTCGGAAGCGATAAAAGGGCTTCCGAGCCGGAGCACCGGCGATCTCACAGTGCAGATCGAACGTTTCTCGTACGAATTTCCTAACGCTGTCGAGATATTGTTAATTGACTAGCCTATGCCGAAGAAGATTTCAGAGACGATTACGTCTCCCGACTTCCTACTAGCGCTACATTGATTTCACTTTCAGAAGCGATACGAATCTAAAGATTTCCTTAGATTCGTCAGGGCCTCACTGAT
>NW_017142020.1:0-330 GCF_001652005.2 Ceratina calcarata
TTGCCCAATGAAAACGACAACGCCCTTAATAACCGCGGATGACTGGAAACTATATGGAAGGATAAAGAGAGAGAGAGAAAGAAGGCGAGTAAAGCAACTTGTTGCATAATAACGTAGGACGTGAAGTCAGGGGTGAGTTTAGTCCTGCGCGATGGCTGCGCTTGCGCTTCTTCCTTCCTTCTAACTAATCTGCATGATCCACCCTCGTTAAGAATTAACGCAATGGAAATTTCTAAACGAAATCGCGAATAATATGCTACAAGTTAAATAAGCTTAGAAGCAACTTTTTATAAGAATAATAAATATTTTATTTAATATTCCAATTATTCT
>NW_017142021.1:0-330 GCF_001652005.2 Ceratina calcarata
CAGTACTAAATAAATAATTGAAAAGTACAAAAATAATTTTGTCCTAATCTTCATTGGTATTTTAATTTAAAAATTGAGGAAATCTCGACCTACTGATTCGACTGACTATCTTCCTTAATTTACAAGTGCATTATTTATCTCTTTCCCTATACTCGTCACTATACATATGATATTACTATTATAAAATGCTAGATCAATCAAGTAAATAATAATTACAAGTTGAGCAATATGACAAAGAGTTCTTACGGAAGAACTTAGAAGCGTCATTTGACTAGGTTTAAGGATATATTGGCTATACAGTCACTCCCAAAAGTTTATGCACTTTAGAAA
>NW_017142022.1:0-331 GCF_001652005.2 Ceratina calcarata
GCCAAATACATTAAGGCTCCGATGAGTTCGCGATACGGTCGCTTGTTCTCTTCCAGATCCTTCATTTCAGTCTGTTTGGACAGACTTGAACCAGGCACGCCAGACGTGGCAACAGGATTTGATCCATTCATACCAAAACGCTCCAGAATATTTTGGATGTAACGCCGCTGCGACAACAAAATTCCGTCAGAGGTCTGATCCACTTCGATTCCCNTATGACATATCCGTGGACGCGATCAAAATATCGTCCACATAGACTAGGGCCATGATGTAAGTCTTTTTCTCTCGCCGGAAATACAAGCAAGGGTCCGCCTGAGTTGATTTCAGACCC
>NW_017142023.1:0-330 GCF_001652005.2 Ceratina calcarata
CGCCCAAGCGGGATGTTTATCCAGCCATTGCGCCTTCAGCCGACTTATGGTGCTGTCCGAGAGCCCGGAAGTGCTGGCGCTGAACAAAGCCGCCAGAGCTTCGTAACATCCCCGAGTAGTAATCCCGCGCAGGTACCACAGCCACGACAGCAACTTTTCAACAGATTTAGCCCCACTTCAGGTAGGACGGTAGGAAGAGGCTGTTGAAGCGTATGCCGTTACTACTGCGATTCCTGACCTTAGGCACTTTAACGCTAACATTGCAGATGCTGGTCTGAATACGTCGCTCAGGTAGAAACCCCGTTACTCACCAACCTGCCGACCATTTTC
>NW_017142024.1:0-330 GCF_001652005.2 Ceratina calcarata
TAATTTCCTCTATTATTTAATCTTTCCTCGTTCGATTGTATCGATTATTCTTGATTTTTTTTTAATGAAACCACTTTACGTATTAATTGTATTAAGTGATTTTTTTTTAAATTCCTTTTATACTGCGGATTGTCATGCAATATAAAGCATTTGTGGCATTAATTAGAACAAATATCATTCCCCATTGAAGCAATGTAATACGCATGCACTTTTTGATATTTTATACATTTTTATACATCATACGCATTCTTTATATGTATTTGCACATTTTTCTCGCCTATAAATGTATAAAGCCCTTAGGGTAGGCTATAAACAATTACTGTGTTAAAC
>NW_017142025.1:0-330 GCF_001652005.2 Ceratina calcarata
ATTATTAATTACAAAAGAAATTCATATTTACATTTAATATTCTACATGGACATAAGAAATGTTTCATTTTGTATGAAAAAAACGCAATCTACTTATGCGACATTTATTAGGAAAAAATATACAGTACTACAACGCTTACCTTGTGTCTGTTTTAATTTTTCCTCAGGCCGATTGACACGTCCCTGCCGCCATTTTCAAACAATATTCCGCTCTCCGCTCGGTTTTTATCTTCAACTTTTTCTTATCTATCTGCAACAACAAGAAACATAAAATAATTTATAGCGCACGCAGAGACTAATGAAAAGAAGATATAAATAGTTTCTATTGGAA
>NW_017142026.1:0-330 GCF_001652005.2 Ceratina calcarata
ATGTACACATGTCATTTGTTTTCAATAATTGTGATATATTCAATCAGGTCTCTCGTGCTATCTACCGAAAATCGGCACGAACTTTCCGGACAACCTAATAATAATTACATGATTTGTAAAATAAGAGAAATGAATATTTTAAAACTCATTGGAATGTACGAAAACCGTTAAGCAGTGAACACTTTTTGCGCGATGCCCTACACAGGACACGTAAAAAGGAGAGGCAAAATAAACATATCCGATCGGCACGAGTGCCACATGGGAAGTGCATAGGAACAGGGGTCTCAGAATTTATCCCTCGGCCGGAAAGTGGGGACGACGCGACCATGG
>NW_017142027.1:0-330 GCF_001652005.2 Ceratina calcarata
AATCAGAGAACTGATAAGAATTGCCAAGAAAAAAGAATACTAAATAAAATTATGTTAGATATAAACAAATAACTTTCATCATTGAAATTATATAAATAAGTGCATATTCTTAGCCACAGAAATCTCACGTTTATGTTTATATTTTATGAAGATTGATATATCTGTTATCGTGGATGATTACTACATTCAAAGTTCTAGACATTTCATACATTCACAGTAAATCTGTGCATCCCACAGAGTAGTAAAAAAAGAAAACATAAACATGCACGAGAACACAATTAAAATAGCAAGAGAATTTAAAGTGAAAACAAAGAAAGTATAGTACACAGA
>NW_017142028.1:0-492 GCF_001652005.2 Ceratina calcarata
TAAATTAATAGAAATGGATCTCAGAAATTTTATTTCGCGATCCTTGTATTAGTTTCGGATTGCCCGGTAGATGCCGGATCGAGTACAAAACCCGGCGATACCTAGTTTAAACTGAGCAGTGGATCAGCAGTGGATGCAAGGAAAGCAACGCTGACGATCAAGTTTTGATTTTCGCCTATTCACGCCGTTCGAGCGTACAAACAATTTTTTCATTGAAATTAGTGCCACAGTGTCTCTAATAATCGCGTGAAAGATGAGTTCCATAGGCTGAGCTTCGAAGAGGTACTTATTGCGGAAGAAAAATAAAACTTAACCTACTATTTTTCAGTATGACTTGTCTGCGTCTCAATTTTCACCGGACGGACGCGTATTTCAAGTAGAATACGCACAGAAAGCCGTGGAGAACGGAGGGTGAGTGTTTAATTAATTCTAATCATCGTCACTTTTTCCTCTTTCGTTGGATTCTCTCACATTTTATGGATCATATCACAT
>NW_017142028.1:1819-7486 GCF_001652005.2 Ceratina calcarata
CTCGTAGGTAAGACATTACTTTCGTCACTTTAGTTAAAGAAAGCATAACAGAAAGAGATACTAATTGTTAATAAACATTTTAAAAACAACTGTTTAAGAGAAATCTTTATTTCTAATTTGGATTAATAATACTAAAATCATACGATTTTCCTTACAGCACAGTGATAGGATTGAGAGGCAAGGATGGTGTGGTGTTTGCTGTCGAGAAGATAGTTACATCGAAGCTGTATGAGCCTGGGACGAATAAAAGAATATTCAACATAGACCAACACGTTGGGATGGCCGTGTCCGGCCTGATCTCCGATGCCAGGCAAATCGTAGAGATCGCTAGATCAGAAGCGTCTAGTTACAAAAATCAATACGGAGTTGGGATACCACTCAAGTATTTAAATGACAGAGTGTCGATGTACATGCACGCGTACACTCTTTACTCAGCGGTCAGGCCTTACGGCTGTTCCGTGATTCTTGGTGCTTATGAACACGATGGACCAGTTATGTACATGATCGACCCTTCCGGTGTTTCGTATGGTTACTACGGCTGTGCTGTTGGTAAGTATTAATCTGGATAACAATTCGTAACAAAAATCCAACTCCAGCGATTAGATTCAAGTAAATATAAGGGTACGCGCTACCGCGTCCCTTAATTTAGAAGAATTTAAGAAGTTATTAAAAAATTTATACCCCCTCACAGGTAAAGCTAAACAGTCGGCGAAAACGGAAATCGAGAAATTGAAGTTGTCCGACATGACGTGCAACGAACTGGTGAAGGAAGCAGCGCGGATAATTTATCTCGTCCACGACGAATTGAAAGACAAACAGTTCGAATTGGAGATGAGCTGGGTCGGAAAGCACACGAACGGCAAACACGAGCGCATACCGGCGGATGTAAAAGCGGAGGCCGAGGCTAAAGCGAAGCAGGCGATGGCGGAGGATTCGGACAGCGACACCGAGGACATGTGAATCGCCTTTAAAAAGTCGCCCAATTAATTTTTATATTATAAGTTGTAATTTAAACACACGAAATCGCTAATACAGTCAAATAAAAAACACCGTCTATTGTTTATAAACCGATGGACGTTTTCTTACCCCTTCTTCGTTCGATAAAAAAAGAAACCATTTTTTATGCCTAAGTTCATTGATACCTAGGAACGATTTATCGCATCCGTTCGCGAGATCGGATAGAATTGTGAAAGTTACGGAGATCACGCAAGCAGAACCGCATCTTTGTTCGCAAGCGCATCGCTACGAGCGATTAACATCTTTTAGTGAAAGTACATATTCTTATAATTTCCTATTACCGCCGCTATTAACAAGCGCGGCGATTAAACGTCATCGTGCGAGTAACATCGTTATCTAAAAGTGTTCTCCGAAAGAAACCACGATTTATTTTACAGACACAGCTGAGAGAGGATCTTTTTTCTCAGATCGACTTGTTATTTTTATTACTGTTTGCTTTCACGTATTTTCGTCTGCAAGATTTATATGCCTCATTATCGAGATTTTTTTCAACTTCTCAGCACTCGCATCGATCGTTTATTTTCTTCTGAGAAATTCCACCTGTTAATTAGCTCGAATCACAAGTGCTGTGACCTGCGAGAGTCACAATTTCCTTATTGGAATTATATCAAGCGATGTAATCGGAATGAAAAGAAAAAAATAATAATCCTAATGATTCGTATTGCACGCAACGAGTTTCGAGAGTCATAAACAGATAACAAAGCAATAAAATACGCCAGGAACAACAGAAGAATTCGAGGCCTATCATAAAACGTTCACGTTACCATAACCGAGCGAGCAGTACAGCTGAAAACCAATTAAACCACTCCACTCCATTAAACGTTTATGGAATAGCAATAGTTATATACTATCTGTTTTTTTTTTCATGGCGTCATTGTAGATAGAGAGTCCTGCGATTATGATTCGTAACACGCCCGATTATGCCACAACAGCGAAAGTGAAATCGCGAGGAAAATTCAGCGTCACCGATCAAACGTCTCTTCAGCCGATTCACGACGCGGTTTCATCTGTCCGGATGATTTCAACTTCCATCCAAGCATCGTTTAGCCGTTATCTCAATCACGTTTCCGTCAATTTTTTATAACCAGATCGATTGCATTTATAGGCAAATTGAATGTGCAAGAAATTAAAACTACTGAAAATACGAAAATAGTAAAAATCTACGAAATCATTTATATTGATTTACTCTGTACAGCAAAATGACGTTGATATTAATTCTCCTAAATAAAATTACTATTTATTATGTCAACGCCTTCTCGAAACAGTCGGTATAGATTACAGATAACGACTGCCGTGTCGTTGATCGAACGGTCTGTTACTACTTAAATGGAAACCAGGTGTAATTTCTCTGACTGAAACGATGTTTGGGATTGATCAAAGTCGATTGCGCAACGATAATTGACCGGCTGCGAAAATTTATCCGCGAACGCGATGCGACAGCCGGCCTTTGAACAGGTTTCAAATAAAAGCAACAGCTAAATGCGAAATGGGCCGTCGGATCCTCGTTTTTTGATTGCCACACCCCGTTGCTCGTGACCGTAATTCCTCATTGATCGACTAAGAAATCCTCACTGATTTACGCTCTCGACGTAGTACAAGACAAACACATGAATCGCGATTCTACCTTAAAAACTGTGTCACGCTTCGTTCAATTTTTACTCTTTTTTTATCGTAAATTTTGTTACTTCTACATTTTAAGAATTCATTTAAAACGATCCAGATATCCACGCTTTTAATTACACAATAAGTTGCACACCTCATGTCACGCTGCCAAAGGTTGCATCGTTCAGGAGTAACGATTGCCACGAGATTCGAATGCAAATGACGCATTGAAGGAGCGAACAAGTATACAGCCCGAAGACAGATAAGTTAATAGCTTGAAAAATACTCCTGCATTCGCTACGTAAATTGTCACTCGGTTCAATAAAAAATAGCTCTATAACATTTTTTTTAAAAAAAAAAAAAAATTAGTGAACTAGAATTCGTACAAAAGGAGACGAACGAATCGTTTCGACATAGATTCTTGCGTTCACTGTCAAGGAATACTGTACGGAATACATTAACCAGACTAACGGAAAACGATTAGAGCGAGCGGAAGAAAGGAGCCGAAAAAAGTAAATAGAAATCTTGAAGAAGCTTACGAAATCTGAACAGTTCGTAGAGCTCGTCGAGCAAGACCCACGATCTTGACAAATGAGAGGCGATTTCAGAGCTACCGTAATTTATGGATTTAACCGACTGTGAAAGGAGCTATGATTATCAAGCAGAAAAGGATTCTGGGCTATCTACGTACCGGTGCAAATTATAGTACACCGTCACAAACGCGATGCGATATTCAATCGGATTTTCAATTCTAAATGAGACGTGCGAGCATGAATTTTCGATCACAGCTCATTTAACCGAGTTTACATCCGATCAATTCCTGTATGTACGATTATCAAACCTTCTGCAGATTTGCATTTAATCTTGAAAGGAGTTCTCCTTGCCCTTTCAGATCCTCAGAAGATTACCATGTCTCCGTTCGATTTTAAAAGTATTCCCGGAATTCAGTGTATTCAACTTCTGGGAGAAGATACACCGGGCAAGGTATGCGTCTTTTTAATCACGAGAAAACAAACCGGTACGAGCGACTTGGTGCGGCGAACTGTTTCGATATCAAATCGTTCGAGTAACGGGACTGTAACAGTGAAATTCGTCCTGATTCTTCATTTCAATGCGATCGGTAAAAAGCAAGCTCCTTTCGAAATCGTCATTTCTTAATAACTGTTTAAAATCTACGGCTNGATTGTAAGGAGTTAGGAGTATCTCACGCTTCGTAAACAGGAGTGAACGTTGTATATTGAGTTTGGTGTATCGGTTTGCATTTCTTATTATTGTTACGGAACATCTTTGTGAACGGGGACCATCAAAGAGCAAGTGCTTGGTGCTGGTGGGAGGCAAAACTCTCTCTCTCGAGCACAGCTGATCATTAAAGCTACCGCTGGCCAGTCAAACTTTCACGCTCGGTGATATCCGAGCTTCGTACCTCGTAGTCGAGCATCAAGGTCCGCGAAAATCGATGAGTCGATTCTTTCTCGCTCCAAGTACAACTCGAAACATTCGATCTGATTCGAATCACGCGCGAACCGAATACAATCAAGATCCAACAAAGTGAATATTCATTAAAAAGTGTCGATTATCGCTGATGAATCGAGCGTGTACGAACGTTATTTCATTAATAATAATTATTTCCTGGTGATTAAATCGGTTGGGAGAACGTTTACGAACGTTGGCCAAGCGTAGACTGAAGGAAGAAAGTCGAGGGCGAGCGCCGAGGTAAGGAAAAGTGTTCCGGATCGCCTACCACCGTGTTCAAAGATGATTTTTGAAGAAACTCTTTTCGTCGCTCCAACGATGCCAGAATAGGAAACACTGAAACGTGTGAGTTTGCTAGTGGTGTTCGTCATGGTAGTCCGTGTTCGTCTCATAGAGAATTGCAAATGATACGGATTCTAAGAATAAAGATTGAATCGGCAATTTCAATACTGGGGAGATAAACTTTGATCTCGCAAGGTAAATCGTAATTCGTTCTCCTCATGGTAATCCGTACGATCTCACGTGTTCCAGTCTCTACAATCCCGGGCAATTAGTATTCCATTTAAACTTCATCTTCTTTCCAATTTCAAAGAGATATCCCGCGCCGTCCCGACGCAATATCCAATTCCATTTCTTACTTGGAGTAAATCCTATCAAACTCGCAATTAAACTTTCATGGTTTCAATTGAAATTATATACGATGTTCCTTCGACGTTTCAATAAATTTTAAACATTATGTGATTCTTTATATTTTCTACACATTCATTAGATAAAATCCGCAATGTTCAATTAGAGAAGATCGAATCGACATTCTCGAGAGATCGTACCATTGTCTGTTTGCACTTGAAACTCGCGTTATTAGTGAAAGTCTCGTGTGCCTGTTGAACGTTCGTGCCAGAAAAATTAGTTACCTTGATTTCAGAACTCACGAAATCTTGGGAATAAAGGAACCAACTGACTTGATTATGCCCGGTTATTTCGCGAGAAGATAAAAGAGTGGCCAACTTAAGATTCCACCTGTTACTCGCCCGAGACTGCTACGAAATTCACGCGATCCGTCGACCGGTCATTACAATGATAATAGATCCTCCCGTCTTGCGAGCATTTTGACTGGCCAGTTTATATAGCCAGGGTTCCACTTACGGGGACCAGACGTTCGCATCGTTCTGTACCGAAGACTCGAAGAAATCGATAAATAATTATATCAGTGATCGTACCGAGGATTGTGCAAGAGGAATTACCAAGAAATGAAAATAGTGTTATTTCCATGATGATTTATGTATCAAAGGACTCCGACATCGATCTGAGTGATTCGAGTATAAAATCTATCGTCAGATAGATTCGCCAAATCATCGGGGCAATCGAAGAGGGGAAGAAAATCATTTTGAATATTTATAAAATCGAAGATGAACTCTGTGAGTCGCGTGGTCATCCTCTTGGCTGTATCCTGGCGTCTGGCGACGGGATTCAACGTCCTGCTGGCCACGATGGGCGGCACGAAATCTCACACGGTACCGTTCGTCGCGTTGGGCAACAGTTTAAAGGCGCGAGGGCACAACGTGACCCTCTTGAGCG
>NW_017142028.1:9418-10423 GCF_001652005.2 Ceratina calcarata
TTTATGCATTATTATTTGTACATTTGCCCCAAAAGCAGTCAAAATGACTTCCTTGGGCAATCTAGTGTTAAAACCCAGGACACTTTATATACACACACGAGCTAGTGTATATTTTCTACCATATCTAACAACAATCTTCACTCACTAACTTCTTTCTCTATCATTTTATACGCACACACAAATAGAAATTATGGACAGAAATGAGGACTTTTATATCATTATTTTTATAGCATTTGTAAAAAAAATGAATATGCGAACTAAACGGAATAATATAACAGGTTTCGTTTTCGTCTCGATGGGTTCGTCGGTGCGCGCGTCGGGCATGCCGGAAGCTCTTCGGCAAATTTTCGTAGCAGCGTTCGCCACGCTTCCGTACAACATCGTATGGAAATGGGAAGGTATGAAAATCAAGGACCTACCGCCGAACGTGAGAACGGCAGCGTGGTGGCCACAGCAGGAGCTCTTAGGCCATGCGAAGCTGCGAGCTTTCGTGTCTCACGGAGGACTGTTATCACTGCACGAGGCTGCTTATCACGGCGCGCCAACCCTCGTTTTGCCCGTGTTCTGCGACCACGACGGCAACGCAGCGCAAGCTGGTATATTTATCTTACGTATTACCTGACGTAACTGTGAAACATGGGTGGCGAGCTTGTCGTTTCCTCGTCTCTCGTTCTATGTTCGCCACTGCAGTTTCTCAGTGTCAGAAAATAAGCCTACTGTTCGACCCTTTTTACTTTTATAATATACAGGGTGGGTCGAAAATCATAGTACAACCGGGCAGGGAGTGATTCTACGTTAAAGAAGAAGAAACGGATGAAAAAATGTTATACTAAAATATTTTCTTTTTCTTCAACGTAAAATCACCCCCTGCCTGGTTGTACTACAATTTCCGTCCCACCCTGTATAAATGCAGTCCTACGATTCGAACGAGCTCCATACTTTTAAATGTTACTTTAACCCTTTGACTACGGCAGACTTTGGCACGCACTGGCCGTACAGTACGGT
>NW_017142029.1:0-338 GCF_001652005.2 Ceratina calcarata
TAACTGGATGTAAATACTTGTACAGTATACAGGATATTCACAGTGAAGTGATACAGTGCGATTACTCCATAACAACAAAAGATACACTTAGGATTAGAACTTAGGTGAATGATAATTGAATGGTTCAAATATGTGAAAGTAGTAGTGAATCACTTACATGTTTTCTGATTATCACCAAAAAAGACTGTACCGCGGTTGCATTCTTTTAGTTAATATATGACAAATGTCTGCATGATATTCTATTGATTACAATAATATTAGTGAATTTATTTTAAAACTACTGATTAAAAGTATGACGTGATGACGATTTGAAATTAATTAATTTCCCATAATATTAA
>NW_017142029.1:1665-2443 GCF_001652005.2 Ceratina calcarata
TACGTTGATTGATTTCTTAAAAATACATTTTAGGAACTCTCAATGATTTCTAAAGGAACTCAGTCTGACCTTTCATTTACTTATACTACTGGCGAATTTAAAGATGCTTATGTCTATCTATCTGCACATATTTTCTTCGTTATAGCGATGAATGTACTACAAAATTATTTGAATTTATATTTGAAAATACTCTTACATGATCTTTTTAAATGAAGACTCAGGAATTGAATCATTATGATTCAATTTTTACGCTGTAGGCAGTAATCGATATTCCAATTAACCTGGCTCCACGAAGATCGTTAAGGCATGAATTTACATAGGCACAAACGATTCGAAATGCTATCTACACATTTTTTAGATTTCGTTTCGCTGTTTGACCCGAAGCAGTTCTTTGATGCTGAGGAAAGTTCGTGTTATAGCCATTAGTGGTTAAGACGACGGACTTACACGGTCATCGAACGAACAGTCTACCCCTCTGAGCTGCGGGGGCCTTCGAATCTTGAAAGTCTGCCAAATCTAGTTTTCCTCGACCGGAAAACACGCGAAACTTCTCTCGAGTGGGAATCAAGCAAACACCGTGCCAAAGGTTGTTACAGCAATCGGCAGGAGGATTAAAACGATGGGAACCGGGGATAAGAGTTGTCGAGAATTATTCCGATTTAATTAGGCGACATTAAATTTGCTGGAAGTTCGCCTACTGAGACCATTAACCGATTGGAATAACTTTTCCGTTTCTTTATTACTCGAATAAAATAAGAATAAAACAATGAATATTTTT
>NW_017142029.1:4013-4693 GCF_001652005.2 Ceratina calcarata
GAAGGATACAGTAAATATCGAATACAAAAAAGATAAGACAACATAGAACTAGAAGGTACATTAGATTACGAAATAATATTTCGTACTAGGGTCAGGAGACAATTTCTGCAAGGCTAATGATAGCAAATTAAATGATGGAATTCGAGGATGCCTGGTTGCCACAGCGTGAAAAACATCATCGTCTTTAATTCGTTAACTGAAATAAAATGGAAGCCGAAGCGACTGCAATTCCTGTTTCTGACCGCGATAATGAAATGAGGAAAACCAGAAGCAGAGTTTAGGTGTCGAAAGTCGAGAACGCGTGAAACAGCTTCCCGTTTTACCCGTTGAAAATTCGCTCGAGGTTGGTAATCGCTGAGTCTTGTCGCGGGCGAAACGAGCGGACGAAAAAGAGGCGCAAGGAGGTGGCCGCCATTTAAAATCTACCTCCGAAAAGATAATGGCAACTGACCTGAAAACGACACTCCGCTGTTCCGTCGACCGTGCTACCGACTAACTTACTTTTGCTACTATGCTGGAAATAGAAAAGAAGTGCGGTCTGAAACGCGACACAAGCGACAAACTTAATAAAATCCAATTAAATTATGTATCCTTAGATTCATTTAACATTATCTTCTTTCCAAGCAATTATGCAATAAGTAATTTTATCCTGAGGAACTGTATAACTCTACATCATCATC
>NW_017142030.1:0-330 GCF_001652005.2 Ceratina calcarata
ATTGATTATTATTAAGGGGTATTTGAATCATTTATGTAAAAATTTCGAAAAATTTGTAAAGCACAATGAGCATTCTTCTCCAGTGTATGTATAATGATAGAATAAAGCCGATCTCGCATTGTCAGGAAGTAAAAATTCGAGGTACTCGTGCTGTTCGTTCCGACGCGTGGTAATTAAGAGGCAATGACGGACGGAATTGCGTATCCTCTCGTTGCATTTTTCCCATTCTACTCATTAGTGACTCTCTCATCGCGGGAGAATAGAACGGGGAAAAAGCCGAAATAGGATTACGCTGCTACATTTCCGAGCAACCGACCCGCTCATATTTTG
>NW_017142031.1:0-330 GCF_001652005.2 Ceratina calcarata
CGATCCAGGACACTGATCGATTCCCGACGTTCGAGAGGCTCGTACGCTTCCTTGACATGGAAGCAGGTGCACTGCGATCCGTCCAAGGAAGGTCAGTAGTTCGCCAGCCTGAACAGTCGCGTACGGAGAAGACTCGGGTTCGTTCCCATACAAACACCGTAGAAATGGAAGAAGTTTCGGTTTCGTCGCACTTTCTAAATGAGAGCGAGCAATTTATGCTCTTGACGCCTCATGAGCGGTATAAGTATGCACAGACGAGCCAACACTGCGTAGTGTGCTTGTCGTCCGAGCACGAGGCAGCTGATTGCCAATCGTCGAAGCGTTGCAACA
>NW_017142032.1:0-330 GCF_001652005.2 Ceratina calcarata
AAAAAAAAAATCACGATTCCAAAATTCCGAAATTTTTAATGTTACACTGCGTTACGTTTTACATTGTATCGGACCGACGGCGAAAGGGTACTTCGCAGCGAATTTCGTTTCATTCTCGTCTGGTAATTAGTTTCGCGTGTAATTTAAACTTTTCCGGTGCCGCGTGCCGGTGTCACGAAAACGCAAAAACGTGATTAATGGCCGCATCGATACCGGTCCGGAGTGCATTCTCGTTTTGCCTTATTATTCACATTGCGACGAGAACGCAAAAAGTGTACAACTCCATCGCACGTCGGGAGTCAATTTTCAATGGAGCAAAAAAAAAAAAAG
>NW_017142033.1:0-330 GCF_001652005.2 Ceratina calcarata
AATAAAAATATGTAGAAAGATACAGGGGGTGAATACAGGATCAAGGCAATTGCACCAAACTGGATAGCCACTGTGATTCCAAACTCTAAATCTTTGATTAAGTGAAGAAAACATTAACAAAGTGTACCAATGATTATTATATTCCCTCATTTTGAATAAAATATGTGGATGAACACAGGGGATGAATGCAGAAACAATGCAATTCTACTAAGATTGAATGAATGATCGAAAGATCAACGTAATTGTACCAAGACTGATGGTTATTTTAATTGCAGGCTCCAAATCTTGTTTGAATGAAGAAAATATTTATAATATCGAAGTCTCTTATAG
>NW_017142034.1:0-330 GCF_001652005.2 Ceratina calcarata
AAAAAAATCAAATATTTATTTGATTATAAATAATTAAATAAAGTAATAAAATAACTAAAAATTCTATACCAATTAAAAATTCTAAATAATAAGTTCTTATTGTTAATAAAATTATAAATCATATCAAAATTATTATTATAATATTCATAATAAATTAATTACAAATTATATAGTTTAAATAAAACATTAATTTTGTAAATTAAAATTAGATACAAATTTTATAATTAATTTCAAAAGAATTTATCTCTAAATATCTATAATCCCCAAAATTATTGTTTTATTAAACTATTTTTTGAAATAAATGAAATTAATTATATTCACCAAATTATT
>NW_017142035.1:0-330 GCF_001652005.2 Ceratina calcarata
TACCGAAGCAGCCGTGGCCTGTGATAATTTGTGACAAATGGAAATTGAGTTTCCCGTGTTTCCTTTCAATCCAAAGTTCGAAATAGGGAAGGAATGTAGAGATGAGTGGATGAGAGCAAAGGGGATCTCCACTCAATCTTTCTTTCCACCTGTTGACCATGATATGAAATCTTTTGTTTTTAAGAGTGATAATAGTTTGTTGAGAAGCATTATTATGTTTAAGTTTTTCAATGGAGTAAAATATCTCAGATGAAACTTGAATTTCGATATTGACAGGAATACATCTGGATAATAATAAAATTGAATTTAAAGCTACAGTCCGGTAGCAGC
>NW_017142036.1:0-330 GCF_001652005.2 Ceratina calcarata
AATAAAATTTCTACTCGAAATTCTGTGCGGTATGATTTCAAAATCAATGATAAATTTAATGTGAATAGAGTTATATTGCACGGAATCTTGAATTGGAATTTCATTGCACACTATTTTAGATTAGATTCATAATATTTAGATTAGATTATTAAAATTCATATTATTTTTATCAAATCGATCGTACAAACAGATGTCGCAAAATATTTCTAATAGAAATGAAACAATTGTATGAGGAAAGAATAATTTGCTGGAGATGGATAAATAGAAAAATACGTGAAAGGTTCTGATTTTTTAAATGTATAAAACAATGTAGATTCCTCTAAAGAAAAT
>NW_017142037.1:0-330 GCF_001652005.2 Ceratina calcarata
TTATCCGGTACCAACAAAAATAAATTGATCACTGTATGCATTTCTAGAAACAGCAGAACCCTTTGTAGTCCTGGATATAAATTATGATGAATACATACATTTCGACACCAAAGATGTAGAAAGATGTAAAATGCTAAATAAAAAATCTTATCTGTGTAACGTTCGGCAGCCTATATTTAGGATTATCTCCAACGGACCGTGTGAAATTCAGTTGTACACGAAACTAATAAGGCAACCAACAAATTGTAATACGCGAATAATGAACCTCGACCATGCAATATTAATAGAACTAATGCAACCCGGAACCTGGATATACGTAACTCCGACATC
>NW_017142038.1:0-330 GCF_001652005.2 Ceratina calcarata
AATTTATTTCGTAAATTAAAGGTCATGAAGACTGCAAGTTTTTTAATTGTTTTTACCTTCTAGCAATGTTAATACATTTTTATGAAACTTTGTACATGCATATGACTTACTTAGATCTATAAACGCATGTTCCAAACTTTTATTAGAAACCTTAACAAAAGAGTTATAAATCATAACTTGTACTGTTTTATTCGGGACTTCAACGAATAGCAATTTCTTCTTAATTCTATCGTTAGACATTATTTAGTTCATAGGAAATTGTCTAATATTAAGAAAGTTATTCCGTTTTGAATTATGTCCGAATATTAATAGGACTCACCGTGTATAAAA
>NW_017142039.1:0-330 GCF_001652005.2 Ceratina calcarata
AGACGTTTACCGACGTTACCGACCGTATAATTCCAACCAGCACCACATCCCCCACAGTTTGTGAGGATTATGTATTCTTATGCCATCTGGTCCAGAAATGTTGTTTTACTTTCTGGATGTGCCAGGTGGATAATCTGTTCGCTGGCGTCGCACTGAAATCGATCTCGGGAATGCTCGTTAACGAATCACCAATCAGGAAATGTCCTGGAGTTAGTGCGGACGGGTCGTTGGGATTTGAGGATGAGGGGGTCAGTGGTCGTGAGTTAAGGATAGCATCTATTTCGATGGTAAAGGTGTTCAATTATTCGAAGGTGAATTTTGAGGGCAGCC
>NW_017142040.1:0-3319 GCF_001652005.2 Ceratina calcarata
TACCCTGTATATACACAAATCGGACGCGACGCGACACAGTCCGAAAAACACACACGCTGACAACACATAACACATACATATACATACTATAAAACATACCCATAATCTGCTTAAAACTAACACGAGGACGGCACCGGACGACACGCGACCGACCTACGGCGCAACCCGGGTGGCCGAATCTGCCTCCCGACACCGATCGTCCACCTTCCGGAGCTGGGAAGACCCGCCGACAAACTCCACCGAGGTCGCGCACTCTCCGCAGCCCTGATCGCCACACGAGTCGGCCCCAAAAGTGGGCAACCCTTCGGCCCAGTCCAGAGGTGGCTCATAAAACCAATGAAACCAGGAACGGACACCCAAAGGCCGGGGATACAGGAAGTGGGAAAGAGAAATCCCCACCAGGGAGAAATGAGTTCACAAAATTTCATCAAAACACGTTTATTTATTACTATCAATAAAAACTGACGCACACAAATCGTATATAAACACAATACAACAACAAAGAGAAATACAAAGACCAAAAAAAAAAACAACACAACAGGACAACCCCCGCAAACGGCCCCAACCACCTAGGAACCATCGGAGGAAAACTAGCCGGAGGTCGTGTCGCTCAGGTTCGGTCCCACCGCGGCCACGGACCCGGAAGCGGACACAGACGGTCCGGACGTCCCAGACGCAGGCACAGACGACCCAAGCACGACCCGCCCGCTCGAACCCCCCGACACCCCCATATCCACCCGCCACAGGAGTTCGCAGAACATCGTGAGCCGGCAGGCGCACAACGGGGCCGCGGCCACGATCTGACGCCGCAGCCAAGCCTCCACCGCGATGCACAGGTTCTCGATGATCAATTCCCCACTGGGGCTACGGCAAAAAGTCGGGTATACACGATCAGCGATATCCGCCCAGACCCCGGTCCTCCGATGATGCGTCCGCACAAGCAGATCTACCAAGCGCTGGTCCTCCTGGGTAACGGCCCGAACAAGGTCGGAGTACTCCTCCTGGGTAAACGGCCGCGAAGGGAACCCCTCCGGGAGAACCATAATCCGGACGGTGGCCAACAAACCCACCCCCGGCCCTAACACGACATCCCGTATCCTCTGTAAAAAGCAAACAACGAAAACACAAATAACGGCTACACGACCCAGAGACGGGGGACAAACCGCAACACTCACCAAGGAATACCGGCTGTCAGTGTGGAACTGAAGTCTCCTATGCATAATGAAACCTGCAAGACAAACCACGGATAAAACAAGAGGAAAACAAGAACACCCTCCACCCAAACGACACACGCGACAGGCCGAGGCAACAGGGCGGAAACACAAACAGCACGCAACGTCCTGCCTGAAAACACACGCGGCATCTACGGACCACCGGACTGCACGCACGCGACATCCCCGCTGCGGGTCGACCCTACACCGGCCGCAGCCTCCGGCTCCGTACCAGGAGCCACGGAAGCGACACGCTCACCGGGACCGTCCGCAACCCCCATGTCGACCCGCCACAAGAGATCGTAGTGCATAACGATCCTGCAGGAGCACAGCGGAGCCGCGGCGACGATCTGCCGACGCAACCACGCCTCCACAGGGATGCAAAGATTCTCTACCACCAGCCCCCCGTTGACATTCCAGCGGAACACCGGGCGAACACGGTCGGACACGTCCGCTGGGACCCCCGTACGCCGACGATGCGTGTTTTGGAACGCATTGAACACACGCTGATCCTCACGCGTGATGCTCTGGACAAGCTCGCACAGTGAACGGCCGGAGGGGAACCTTCTCGGGGAAGAGATAGAGCTGGACCGTGGCCAACGTGCCCACCCCCGGGCCCAACTCGTCATCCTGTATCCTCTACGAGACAAAGACAAAAAACGACAAGGTCAGACACACAGCCAGGGATCTCGTATCTTCCCGTGCACGGCTCGCTTCCCCTGTTTTTCGCCCGTTTTTCGATCCCCACTACTATTCTCCTCACGCGCCTTCGCGAAGCTCTCCGCACCGCCACCTGCATAACATTTCGTCCTAGTGATTTCTGAATTTGAATCGGACGAAATGAATTATTATGAAGAGCGAAAGTAAATGTAATGAATATAATTTATATGCATGTATATATTTGAAAAGCATAAATGTATGAGAAATAATGTATGCTTTTCGTGTTTGTAAATTTCAAATTGAATCTATTCGGGAGAGGTAAATAATAAAAGAAATGTAATTTTATTTGTTTAAAAATATATTTATTCGTCATCAGTGTTTGTAGTGTCAGTGTCATCTGTTTCATCTTGTACAATTATATTTCCTATCTCCGCAGGAATTGCTTTCCTCTTATACATGTTATTATTAAATAATTTTAACATGTCCGTTGTTACAATATAATCCATACATGTTTTTTTGTTACTTTTTAAATATAATTTGGTTCTTGTTATTGCCGCGATAGTTTCTGGGTTCAAACGATTTCTATCTAAACTTTGTACGTCACGAACCATCGAAAAGAAACGTTCAATTTCCGCATTCGAATGCGGAAGACAAAGACACATATTCGCTAATTTTGACACGTTTGGGAACATTTGGTCATTATTTCGATTCTTCATTGACATTATTTTGGTCCAAAACTGTAGTGGCTCTAATTGAGACAGATCGTGCACTTCATTTTCTTGAATTACGCCTGGAATCCAAACTCAAATGATTCAGCGCCGCGTTCGTCTACGTCACACTTGGCTTGGCGCTACTATCAACGTTGCCAACTTGACGAAATGTATAGCCAAAATAAGCCTACAAATCTTGAAAATCACTGCATACCCCCACCAACTATTGGTCCCCACCATGGTCGCGTCGTCCCCACTTTCCGGCGTGCACGGAAAGATACGAGATCCCTGCACACAGCCCGAGGGCAAGGGACAGTCCGAGATACTTACCAGGGTACAACGACTAACCCCGGAATGGAACTGCGGATGCGGAACCCTGACGGAACCTAAGGGAGAGAACACGAAACAACAGGATAAAACACAAGAACTCAAAAGACGGAAACCGATCTCTCGCGTACAATCTCTTTCTTTCTCTATACTCGCGCACATTCTCTTTCTCTTTCTATGCACTCAAACACACTTTTTCTCTTTCTATACACTCGCCTGTTTACATTCCAACGATATCGATCGTTTCGTAGAAGAAACGTATTTTCTCTCTTTTTCTCTCTGTACAGATATAAACAATCGTTCTTTGTTCGACACACATCTATTTATATGAGACGAAAAATCCATTTCGGCGAACGCGGTTTCTTTTGTCGTTCTTTTCTCGTTACAGATAGCATTTAGTTTGTTTCTTCT
>NW_017142040.1:4499-4679 GCF_001652005.2 Ceratina calcarata
TATAGGTAGTGCCAGAGTTTCCCGTTCCCGAATCCTTCTAGGAGGGCCTGCACACTAGTATTAATGATTCATTATTCAGGAAGAGAGGGGGTCGCAGAATTTGCACGGTGTAGATTTGCCTTAGTGTTGGGGAGTTAACTTTCCCAAGTCCTTTGTGGAGGGTTATTAATTAATAGATCA
>NW_017142041.1:0-330 GCF_001652005.2 Ceratina calcarata
TTTTTTCCCCCCTACTCTTTTTTTTCAATTAATCACCGCCGAGGGAACGAATATGTGCAATCTGCTACAGAAAAAGGAGAACAATTTCCCAGCGCTGAAAAGTCTCGATTGAATTTTTAATTTTCCGGTTTCTCGTCGCAGCAGAACACATTTTTTTTCCCGTCTCTCCACGTCGCGTTGCTCTTTTCGTTCTAAATGCGTTTGTCACGTTCCCCGGAAAAGATAAGAAATTATTAGAGCAGCCCCGAAAATGTCTGTTCTCTTCCTTCAGACCAGAATCTCAAAATAGTTGCAAGTACAGAAATAAATAATGAATTTTATATATAATTC
>NW_017142042.1:0-330 GCF_001652005.2 Ceratina calcarata
GAAGAAGCTTGCTAGACAGAAGGAAAAGATGATGAGAGAATAATTTTAAATTATAACTGAATATTGCACCACAAAACAGACGGCGTTCAAAATCACTGACCGTGATTTTTCACGGTAATCACAAAATCACGATCACGACTGGTGATTGAGTATAATCACGACCGTGATCGTGATTTTCTATAGTAGCCTTGCTATAATCGTGATATTCATATCCATTTCATAGCTGCTAAAATAACCTGAAATACCTTTTAAAACAATTACTACTTAGTTTAGAAAACGGGTAAAAAGTGTATAAGAGAAATTATAAGAAGTATGTTTGTACAATTGTAC
>NW_017142043.1:0-330 GCF_001652005.2 Ceratina calcarata
ATATAGATTCACTTGTCATAAACAAAACGGAATACAGTAGCCTAATAAATAAATATAATCCGAACGAAGATTCGGATGTTGGAAATGGGGGAGATGCGGCTAATGAAAATATCACCATCACTGATCAAGAGCTGTTACCAGAAATAATCGGTACACAATTGGAAGTTATAAACACACTACCCAACTTAGAGAATAACGATTTAAAAAACATTATAGACCAAAAGGTGAATGACTTTAGAGAAGTGAAGAGCAGGGAGCCGCCGCCGAATACTTTTTCGAAGAGGAACTCGTCATTGTGGCCATCCAATGACTTGAGCCTTAGCTACTTAA
>NW_017142044.1:0-330 GCF_001652005.2 Ceratina calcarata
ATTCTACTACAAAGTATAAATCAAGCTGTTAAAAGAATTTTCTCACTCAGTTTTGTATTCAGTAAAAATAATACAAGGCCGATTGCAGCATTTTAAATCAGGAAATTTGAAGGTCGAAGATATAACTTGCTGTGGTCGATCAATGATTGAAAGAGTTGATGCGATCTTTAAAAAAGTGAAACGAGATCATTTGAATGCATAAGCAATCACGACAGGTAATGAATTTAAAATAAATCTCGTTTGTAAAATACAAGCGAACATCAACAGTTTCAACTTTGTTATAAAATACGAAGAAACTTTTCCCCAACTCAATATTATATATTGTAAATG
>NW_017142045.1:0-330 GCF_001652005.2 Ceratina calcarata
CAAAACCGAGTAAATATGAAACAAGTTTCGAGATATATATCAATACTTTTTGATATTAGATGTGATCGCATCTCGTTGGACGATCGTAATGCGTATTCATGCATCACAATCAGTGAAGACAGTTCGTTTTGTCGTTCACTATCCTACAAGAGATCAAGCTCTGTTCGCCCGAGCATGAGATCAATAACGATTGTCACGTCTTCGAGGGAGTCGTGCCCGACTACTTGGATGTCCTTCAACAAAATTGACCTCGCGAGGGTCTTCAGGTTGCTGCTGTACGGATATCCGAGGAAGTGCGGGAATTATCTACGCGACCGTTGCGAAATTTGC
>NW_017142046.1:0-330 GCF_001652005.2 Ceratina calcarata
CTGGGCGGATGGCGTCTACAGCAACGTCAGGCGGAACAATCGCCTTGTCTGCTGGTTATTATCGGGGTTACGCGGTAAGGGCCATTAAAGAACTGCTTGCTGTTGAAGACGGTTACCGGGAGTCAAAGGCCAGCTGGTACGACTCCTGAGCGGTCTGCGCTCGCATGGCCTGAAGGTATCACCAAAGCTGACAACGGGCGATAGCGCCATGGGATTCTGGAATGCGTGAGCAAAGGTTTTTTCGGATACTCGGCAGCAACGCTGTCTGGTGCATAAAACCGCGAACGTGCTGGCCTCGCTGCCAAAGTCGGTAAAGCCAAAGGTAAAAGC
>NW_017142047.1:0-330 GCF_001652005.2 Ceratina calcarata
ATACATGCATTTCTCAATTTAAAACTAGTCATCACTTGACTGGTTTGATTTTTATTACAATTTTTTAATTTTCTTCTCATTTTATATCATCTGTAATTCAGCTGATCGAAAAACGTTCAGTACGTTTTATATTTTCGGTGAAACGCTCTGCAGGAGGTAAATAGGTAAAAAAGAAAGTCGCCAGCTGAGAGCGAACACCATGTACGGCTAAACATAGACGAAACCGTTAGAGACTTTAAAAGGAAGGACAAATCTTCGACTAATAGACGAATTTTAAATTGCAAACCCAAATTGTATACATCGATCAACGCTATTACCTGTTATAACAAA
>NW_017142048.1:0-330 GCF_001652005.2 Ceratina calcarata
TAATAACACAGTCCAACAAAGAACAACTTTTTTTCATTTTTTACGGTATTCACCACGTGATTCTTATAAAGTTTCTCTTTATAGAGTTTCTCATGCCAAAAGCAAATCCAGAAAATTAAGATAAGTAAATGTTTCAATTCGGATTCACATCTCAATTGCTAGTCACTGCCTTCTTTCTATAATTTCACATGCAACTTAAGTGAGTGAGTAGTGATTGTAACATAAACAGAAATTGGGACATTTACTATACAGTCTTATCAATATTTCTATTTTCCTGTCTTTTATGAGCAGCGGACGTTAATTGATAAATGTGGATATTGTAAAAAAAAA
>NW_017142049.1:0-330 GCF_001652005.2 Ceratina calcarata
TGGAGGCCTGCAATTCAGTTAAATCGATTAAATTCATGTAAATGTGAATGAAGGCATCGATATGGCAGTTTTCGAACTAACGAATCCCAATACACCCATTAATGAAGTAGAGCCATTTCAGATGAGGCATTATATTAGTAGTAATGAAACTGTATGGCGAATTCTTGGTTTCGACATTCATGAACGCTTTCCTCCTGTTATACATCTCACAAGGGGAGGCCAACATATGTGCGATATGGATTTTGATGAGTCTCACATATGTTGTAGTGTAGATGTAGTACCATGCGTATTGAATCATGTCACCGTAAATAGGTGCTGATAATTGATTAT
>NW_017142050.1:0-330 GCF_001652005.2 Ceratina calcarata
CGAATGGCAAGTCCCGTTTAGCACGTGCCCTCCTAGATCAAGGATCCGAAACGTCATTCATCTCCAATGCCTTGGCGAATGAACTTTGCCTCAAAAGGAGGCGAACTCCAGCCACGATTACCGGACTGGGGGGCGGACGGACAGCAACCGTCAAATATAGTGGCGAGGTTGGTATTGGCAATCGGAAAGGTCAAACGCCTTCATTAAGGGTGAACGCCTTAATTGTCAATAAAATAACCTCTTACACGCCACCCCGGATTAATACCAATATTCAGGAACTCTTTGGAGATATTGAATTGGCAGATCCAAATCCTTATGCCGACGCGAAAA
>NW_017142051.1:0-396 GCF_001652005.2 Ceratina calcarata
TCGGTCCACTTTATAGGCGCCGAAAATGGTCTTTTTCGGCCTCGTGTTATAAAAAATCCTTTTCGGCCGCCTCGTGGCTATCACGGCGGTACAGTAGTAACTTTAGACGGTGTCCGCGCTTAAAAATTGTAATAAATTTTCATGTATACATGAAAAATTATAGAAAAAGGGATACTTATAGATAAAGAAAATATGTAAACTGGAATAAAACCCTTGTTTATAAAAAAAGACAACAAAGCAAAGAAGAAGTTTGTAGGAAAGAGCAAAAAAAATGAAGAAATGAATTGCACAACTAGTAGGAAGAATAATAAATTACTAAGATATGAAATATGAGAAAAGTTGGGAAAATAGTTCAGCGTTAAAATGATTATTTCATTATTTATCAGAATAGAAATA
>NW_017142051.1:1631-2861 GCF_001652005.2 Ceratina calcarata
TTGAATAGAGACGTGGACATACGTTTCCTGAACAAGAATATCTAAATTTTATCGCATTTTTCTCAAAATTATGTCCAGGAAACGTGAAATGCGTTTTCGTAGTTCTCAGTTTTTCCGCCAAGGGTACTAGTTTGACTCCTGTATACCCTCAAGGAAGATAGGATAGGGAATACAACTCCAATATTAAATTTTCATGACATTTCGTCACGCACTCCATATCACATATTCTCGACGATTTATTGGAACAACATACACATAACGACACTCAGTAACGCATAATTGCGCAAGATTGTGCAATGCATCTTGTGATACTCGTCGGCGATGAGACACCGTAACAAAGTTATCTGACAGCGTACCTAGTAATTAAGAATGTACATATACGTAAATAGTCATTAAGTCATTAAGAATGTACATATACGTAAATAGTCTACGGCTTACTGCTGTAAGCCGTAGAAATAAATTTAATGTTCCTTACCGTAAATACTAAGTTCTTACTGCTTCCTCATTTAAGGGGGGAGTAGTGTAGGGATTTTCCCTAGCGTCTCGTGCGCAGCAGTTCTGCGCACGACCATCAAGCAGGCTGGCTTCGCGCCGAAAGTTTGGACGCGCCGCGTCTCGAAACAAACAGCAGACTTGAGCAGACTTGGTTCGACCGTTCAACAGAACGGACACAGAACGATACGCTGACATTAGATTTCCGGTTAGTCATATATACCTCTTGAATTGCGCACTCGGACAACTCTTCCCGAGTTAATAAAGTACTTAATTGCTAATCATTCAGAGTCACATCATTAATTCGATCGTCCGCGTGTACCTTGGTCATTCGTTATTAATGTATCCACGAGGAGCGGAAGCAGAGATGAGAGGGAGATTGCTCATTTCTTTGTTCGAAAGTGGACAGGGCTCAGTACCACACTCTAGTGTCAATGTCCATTATTTGAGGGGAAGTAGACGTAGTTTAGGAAGGGACTGCGCACTACTCCCCTCAAGAAGTGGATACGCCGAAAAGAGCTGAAAATACACGTATAAGATTTGCCATGCTCGTGCCTAGGGTATTCGTCTACAAGCGCCCCATCTCGCGACCGGCTTCGTGCATCTCCTAAAAGAAGGGGCGCGTGTCGAGTGACGCAGTACGTGCGTGTGTGCGTGCTGACTGTCAGGCAAGCGAATTCTAAACTCACTCCTCGAGGCTCGGAATCTTCGATGCTTCGAGACTCGGAGTCTTCGAGG
>NW_017142051.1:3810-5235 GCF_001652005.2 Ceratina calcarata
TGATCCTTGGTTCCAACCAGATACGCGAAAATACGCTTCACAGCCATCCAGTGTGCATGACTATGCTTATTCGGGTACTTTGACACAGAGTTTACCGCATACGCTATATCCGGGCGAGACACTACTGCCAAGAACATTAAAGACCCTACAGCTTCGCGATATGGGACATTCTCGCATACATTCTCATCCTCTGCTGGATACAATATTACATTAGGATCGGCAGGCACACTCACACTCTTTGCATGCGACATACCAAACTTTTCCAAGATTTTCTCGGTATACCTGGTTTGATGAATAAACATTCTTTTTCTGACACGATCTCGCTCGATTTGTAAACCCACAAAGTTCGACGCGTTTCCTATCGTTATCTTAAATGCGCTTTTCAGGTAACCGATCACTGTATCCAACACTGTACACGATTCTGAAGCTACGAGACCATCGTCTACAAACAGAGCTAGGAGCACAGTTGTGCCACCGATGCATCCCTTGAAAATGCACTTATCTGCGTTAGCCTGAACGAAATTAAATTTTTTCAGAAATTCGCTGAATTTGCGATTCCAGCACCTGGGTGACTGTTTCAATCCGTAAAGCGACTTGTTCAGTTTGCAGACTTGATGTTCTTTCGCTTCTGTACCTCCTTTTATGATGAAACCCTCTGGCAGTTCCATGTAGATATTCTCGTCCAGCTCGCCATAAAGAAATGAGGTGCACACGTCAAATTGTATCAGTTCATAATCTTCCTGCGTCATTTCTGCTAGAAACACTCGGGGCGAATCATAACGAATCACAGGCGCAAACGCTTCATTATAGTCGACCCCCCGTCTCTGCAGAAACCTTCGTGCACATAGGCGTGCTTTGAATCTACACTCACCCTTCGATGACCCCTCAATGACCTTGAACACCCATTTTGAATCAATCAACTTGTCTACCTGTTTCCTAGGGATCACAGTCCAAGTCTCGTTCTGCTCGTGAGCTTGAAGTTCCGCACTTATGGCTTTCGCCCATTTAACTCTATCAGGTCCACTCACCGCTTCCTGATATGTCGCAGGCTTTTTATACTCCGCACAGTTTAGCTCGTACAGAGATGTCCACTCCGGTCGCCTGAGTTGGTTTCGATCCCTGAGTCTCGGACCATCCGCTTCTCGTTGATGTGGTCCCTGGCTGTCCTGTGCATCCTGCCATGCGTCATCGTCGTTTTCCGTTCCTTCTTCCTGTACAGTTTCGCCATTCGATTCACCAGGATCTGCTTCATCTTCTTCACCCGTTTCGCCAGACGCACTTATAGCCTCGTTTTGTCTTGACACTACCAATTCCTCCTCTTCGGAATTGTGCGCTTCCTCACTGTTACGTTCCACAGTTTCGTCAAACACGACGTCTCGGGACACGACAATTGTTTTCTTAGTCGGGTCGTACAGTCGATAGTTC
>NW_017142052.1:0-330 GCF_001652005.2 Ceratina calcarata
CCACGATCAGTATGTTGATTTAACATGGGTAATTATTCGCAAACCATATTACTCTCGATTTTGATTTACAGTGTAAATGCTACTGAATACTAAATGATATTAACCAGATTAAATACAAAACGTTATCTGGTGATAATTAATTTAAATAATTAAATAATTAATACGTGGGTAATAACTCCATTAGTAGCACATGTGCATCTCAATTTATAAATACTGCCTTTAATCCGTCGAATTAATTAAAACCATCTCAACAATTTGGATTAAATTCACTTTTTACATTTGACCTCTTCATGGTCAGGCTATTTAAAATGAAGAAGAATTTATTTAATC
>NW_017142053.1:0-330 GCF_001652005.2 Ceratina calcarata
CACTCGATTCAAAAAAGGCAGACTAGACTTCTGAGACTAGCGGAAACATCGTCCAAGGAACGAGCAAACGAGACGAACCTCTGAACTCTGCGAAGCGAACAACCGGCAAAAGAGGAAACGCAAAGATTACCGACAGCAACGCAACGAAAGACCCAAGACGAAACGAGACAGCGCGCAGACAAACAGAGATGGGAAGGAACCATAGGGGAGAGATTCATACCAAAGGAATCTACAACAATCGATAAAGGTAAAAAACTCAAATATCGTAACAAGAATTCTTGCAGACAACCAAACCGACCGACACGGAAAAACCAAACAGCAGGTAAAACA
>NW_017142054.1:0-330 GCF_001652005.2 Ceratina calcarata
TTCGACGAGTTCAGCACGCTCAACGCATTGGTTGACGTGGATTTGATGCTCAGCATTGTGAGGGTGTTGAATGATAGACTCAAGAACTGCTCCAATAACAAGGGGAAATTCCAGGTATTCCTGGCAGTCCTAAGCAATCTCGACTAAATGCTGGATTTACCAAAGATCATACTTTGGAACATGAGGTTGTTCAGGAAGTACAGAAATGAACTACTGTTTCTGATCACAAAAGAGCAGCCGGACGTTGCCGGAGCTGCCAGTGTACCGGGCTTCTGCATGTATAGGCAGGACAGAGATTCAGGTAAGGGTGGCGGAGTCGCCATTCTCATC
>NW_017142055.1:0-330 GCF_001652005.2 Ceratina calcarata
CAAATACCTTTTATGTTATTATTTAATTACATGCAATGGGCTCAGGTTGGTTGTTCAAATAGGGCTGTACAATTTTTGGCTCCAATTTTTCGTATCATGTAAACGAACTTTTCAAGACGATGTAATTCATGCTTTTTGTATGATGTCGGTTCTATTAATTACATTTTGAGATGTTGAATTCAAGCATTTATTACTTTTTTCGAAGGGAGTACCGGAATCGCAGCAGGCGGCTGAGGTTGAGTTATTAATAATTAAAGTTTCTAGTGTCTCAAAACGCCAGTGATCCTTTTTTTTTAACAATATTTTATTAACTCAGAACCAAATTCACAA
>NW_017142056.1:0-330 GCF_001652005.2 Ceratina calcarata
CAAATGAGTATGTATTTTTCATTTTTATGCCGTATGTCACCTTAGAGCATATTATCACTACTGTATGTAGTATATGCTCTAAGTATGTCACATTATACATATATGCTACGTCTATCTTTATTTTAATTGTATTTTCAGTCCATTATGTAAATGTCACGTAGAGTCAGATATGGATACTTCTAGACGTGAGACAGGCCTTCCAGCAGATGAACTTTTATCGAAGAAAAGTATACTAGAAAGGTAATTTTTGAAATAAGAAGTTTTATATGTAATGATATATCTGATTGAAATTTTTTATTTTTAACAGCAAACTGCCTGAGACGGTGGCAA
>NW_017142057.1:0-330 GCF_001652005.2 Ceratina calcarata
ATAGTAAGAAAATTCGAGCAGAATTTTAAATCAGTCTTCATAGTGAATTTGCGCCGTAGTTTGATCATATCTAGAGTAATATCACTTATTCTTAATTCAACCTACGTTCAACAATGAGATATTTATATCTATGTCACTCTAAGTGAAGAAAGACGACATATACGTATAGGTTTTGCTTGAAGAGATTAACCTAGAAACTGGAGACAATCCGATAAATCTGATTCCTTTGAACTAGGTAACAAATAAAACGAGTTAGCCGTAACGCAAATAGCTTGAGGCGACATTACATTTGCCGCAATTGTAACGATGTGAATCTCAACTTGCACCACT
>NW_017142058.1:0-330 GCF_001652005.2 Ceratina calcarata
ATCTACATGTCCTATAACTGTTACTTTTACATTCTTTTTATTGTATATCTTAAATAATATCTTAAATCATGTATTAAGAATGTTACAAAATTACAAAATTCTGTTATTGTCATACTTTTCTATAAATGAAATTAAAGTTCTGTCATTCAACATGAAAATTCAAAATGTAATAACTTTTTTAATAAAATAAAAATAAATTTTTTAATAAAATAAAAAAAATAAATAAAATTTCTAAAATTTTGTACAGTGTTTTATGAATGTAATATCTAGCAACTGTTAAAATTTCAATGCTTTATCTTTGTTTTTATTTAAGGGTTCATACAAGCTTAA
>NW_017142059.1:0-330 GCF_001652005.2 Ceratina calcarata
AAAAAACGTGTACATAAAACAGGAACGAGAACGGTGTATGAACATTAAGAAGTTGTTTCGTGCCAACCTACATTATATTTCGCCGGAAAACGATCGTAAATGCTACCGTGCGAATCTTCCTGCGTGGCCTACATTCTTTTACTATCTAGTCGCCATAAACTGACGGCATCGAAACAGTTCCGATCTACCGGCAATAAATTTCGTTAATCAAAATTAAAATTAAGAAGCATTAAATGGCATTAAAGCATTAAATTTCGTACTCGAATTTTGAAAGGGTTTTTTATTAACCCATTCGCTGCCAAGCCTAAATTATATGAAGTCATTCCTATT
>NW_017142060.1:0-330 GCF_001652005.2 Ceratina calcarata
CTTATTTACACTAAATGGTTTATTTAAAAGAAACATTCAATCTCAGAAATCTATTAGACAAATCATAAGTAATAAAAGAGCTGTGGAATGTTTCTGTTCGGAGTCAACATTTTTGCCATTGGCGTGGTTCGTAGGAATTTTTTACCAGGATCGTATGAGGGGTAAAATCAGGGATGGAATGTGGGAAATACTATGCGGAAGAATCGCTGTCTCATTCAGGAGAGCCTCATGAGTTCCTGCCTTCCGCACGGAACGAAGAATAAAGAGGACAGTAGAATAAGTGCGTTATGCACAGACAGACCGCTGTAAACGACTGACTCCGTTGGTCAC
>NW_017142061.1:0-330 GCF_001652005.2 Ceratina calcarata
AGTAGAAATTGTGGTTTCCGCAAAATACCGGTTTTTGTACAAATGCATTATTCTCGGGAATAATGAGATACTGCCTGAAAACTAAGATCGCGAGAAAGTTCAATTCCTGCTGAATAAAAGGATTCTCAGATAAATACGAGAACAAGAAGTGCCCAACTATAAATTAATTAATTATTTACAACTGTTGGGAAGTACGAAAATAAATATTGTAAAAAATCTTCTCTGTCCTTTGATTAATAAATGAATTTTCTCGCTCTCTTAATTTCCACGTAACACCTAATTTTCCCCAAAATCCTGCATTTCTACAAAAACGATGCACAATAAACCATT
>NW_017142062.1:0-885 GCF_001652005.2 Ceratina calcarata
TACTGCTATTTCATGCAGAAAAGGTCGTATACAATTTTTCTCTGCCCCGAATGCTTCAAGACTTAGTAAATATAAATAAACAATATCTTGTATTTATTAAAAATTTCCGAGCTGTGTACGAAACGTCGAGATATAAAGAGTGCATATTTTTTCCATGACGCACAAAGGCTTTCCTCTGTCTATCATCGATTGTCCTCACGTTTAAAGACTAGGCCTTGGGCGCGGTTTTGCGATTGGCAGAACCGATTGATGGATGATTTCCCAACGAGCCCAGCCTAGTCTACTAAAGGTGATCATTCGCAACTAAAAATCGATCGCTGATCGTGACAGCTCTGAATTCAGGCAAAGGGTAAGCTGTCCGATGCGTTGCGTTGCTTCCTTGTGCGAGAGGATTACTATGCGTCAGAGAAAAACCCTTCGGGCGGAGTCTGATGGAATGCCACAGCTTAGCGATACCAGAATAGTCGCCAAACTGAAATTTGCAGAAAATATAAGAATTGCGCGATGCTGTTTTAATTTCTGAATCATCGTTTCATTTCGTATAAAAGTAGTCTAGTGATCGCTGGAAAAATAACACTTTCACGAGTGATCTAGCTTTAAGGACGTTCAGGCTATACAATCCCTGCCAAAAGTGATGGAAATATAAAATTTAGCAATTTCTTTGCTTTTAGAATGCAATTACTTACATTTAATGGTGAATATATGGACTATAACAGTAAAGTTAACTATTAGAATGGTCTTTCATGTTCGTAAAGGAGTTTTGACCATAATTTTAGGTTCGTTTTACTACAATCTTTATTAACTGTTGCACGTGACTGTACTCGATTTCCACTTAAGAAAGTAAAAATCTCATATTTTTAACACTTGAATTAAGTGTTAAAAGGA
>NW_017142062.1:2453-3065 GCF_001652005.2 Ceratina calcarata
AGAGCGGAGGATCAATTAGCTTATACGTTCTATTGAACGTGGTTGGAACTTTGAACTTCTGAACCTTGTCTTCATTACATTTCTCGCAGTGAATCCTCTTTCTCTGGTAATTGTAAGTATGAGTTACGCGGAGGAACGGTCGGACGTTAATGAGAGATTCGGTAAAGGGATCTTGTAACAAGGAGCGATTCTTGCGCGTTCCAATTAGCGCAGCGCAGCGGCAACTGGGAACGTAGATGCGCAGTCGAAAAAGAGAAGTAAAAAAAAAACGCGGCGCGTGGTCCCTCGGCACGGGGCGCGACAATGGCCCCGTTGATTTCGCGTTCGAAGGGTTCGGAACCCCCGTGCGCGTGCACCCTTTCCGCGACCCTACCGAGGATCCTCTCTGTACGGTTTTCTTCTCTGATTCGTAACCGTGGCCGGTGATTCCGTCGCGTCGATGTTTTGACGTAATCCCATAAAGCGCGTTATTCTTGTGTAAATAGCCGTTAGCCCGCGAGGGTTGGAAAACGATACGTCGGGCGCAAGGGGTGCGTCCAGCCAGTTAATTGCTGAAACGTTGCCACCGGTGGGAACCACTCCGTCCATGGGATCCTCCGACGGTTAGAAACC
>NW_017142063.1:0-330 GCF_001652005.2 Ceratina calcarata
TTCCGATATCTCTCTGAACGAAGAAGAACGAGGAGATCAAACACAAACGCCACATTCAACATCTAAAACTGCTGCTGCTCTTCGGGAATACGCGAAAGAAATCGAATATGTTCGTCTACATTCCGGCAACCTAAGTGGGATGTTTAGCAAAAGATTAAAGACTGTTGTTCAATCATTATCTGAGCTAGCTTATAATATTAGATCAAGCAATCTACTTGAAGATAACAACGAACTTGTCGCTGAAAATTTAAAGTTGACAAAGAAAAATAAGAAACTTAACAAAAAAATCGAGTCTCTTGAAACGCGTATCCAGATGTTGGAGTCTGCAGC
>NW_017142064.1:0-330 GCF_001652005.2 Ceratina calcarata
AATTTTTAAATCACAATGAAACTCAACTTCTTAGCACCTTCAGTGAGTTCGCATGAAAATTTTTGTGTGCAAAAATAGTTTGAATGGAGGGTCGTAATCCTTTCTCGCATTTCGAGAAAGCACGGCTTTGTAAATTCGTTTGGCTCGAGAGCCACGCGGTGAGATATTAAAAACGAGAAACCGTGAATTGTGACACTTACGATTTGCGACACCAGCAAGCAATGTAGCTAATTCAATGGAAGGACTTACCTGAAACAAAAAAGAATAATAAATTGTTAGGACCTTACGTAAAAGGCAGAGAAGTGAATTTTACAATTATATATATCACAG
>NW_017142065.1:0-330 GCF_001652005.2 Ceratina calcarata
GGTATGTTCTCTTCCGGTTCCTCTAAAGGCAGCGAAACGACCAACATTGATTCATCCGAGTCCGCACCACCTTCCTTATCCACAGTTCCATTCTCAAGGCCCTCTCTCTCGCCCTGTTTGCTTTTCGCTCTTTCTTTCCCATGTGAAAGCCATCGGCTGTGGTCACAGTCGATTTGGCCGGCGTCGAAGTGCATTTCCTTGACGACGGCTCATCGTCCACTATCCTCGCAAGCTCGTCCGAAACTTCGACTTCCATCCCCTCGAAACATTGCAGGTTTGTCGAGAGAATAAATTCGTCGCCAGCCTCGTCGAAAGAACAATTCTCTCCCC
>NW_017142066.1:0-330 GCF_001652005.2 Ceratina calcarata
AACCTTCGACTGTCATTTCTGATTTTTGCCCATACAACATGTGTAATTTGCTTAACATTTGTTGCGCGGTTCTACAGTTTACAATTTTTGGCGTTATACTACCACTCACATTCAAGCCTATAATAGTTTGTGCATCAAGGTCTAACTTGATCCAAGATTTTACTGCCTCACTTGTTTCCGGTCCTCCAGGTTTCAATTGTACACCAGTTGCTATCAGGAATAGCCCTTTCGATTTTAACATAAGATCTATTTTAAATCTCCAAGATGGATAGTTTACACTACCTTGCGAGTCCTCAGTTAAAATCTCTAACTGAACTTTCATTGAATCCA
>NW_017142067.1:0-330 GCF_001652005.2 Ceratina calcarata
ACGTGAATAAGAAATATTCAAATATTTGATATTTACAAGGATTATAAGAACTATATATAAATACAAGGAATATATACATATATACAATATACATACGTACATATACAATACACATACATAAAATATACATACTATGTAATGATATAAATACATAATAATATACACATACATATATTATTAACTGAAGAACGTGAAGGAACGTGAAGGCAGTATTATTCAATTTCTACAGTACTGTCAGAATCGTCGGATTCGTTATACATCCAGGGATCACCATCGTCTAAGATATCATCCGTGATATCGTCGAGCTGACGGAACTTGTTTTCTACCTCC
>NW_017142068.1:0-330 GCF_001652005.2 Ceratina calcarata
ATCTGCTGTTTATTCAATGTCACGTTTGTGCCGAACACTATGCGGGTTGCTGCAGCCTGACCTGTCAGGAAGAGCTGATGCTGCCGCTGTCCGAGCAGCACTCGCCACCACGCCGGGCAGGAAAACGGTATAAAATCTTTAATAAATCCCGGGAACGCCTGCAACTGACATTAATAGGGGGCGATACGGTACAGAAATAGCGTGACGTCTGCCGTCAACGGAAAGCGACTAGCTGCCGGAAAAACGACGCAGGGTATGCTCATTTCTGGTATACGGAGGTTCGGAGAGGGTGGCGTATCCTGCTGATTGCTTTCCTCCAAGACTGCAATA
>NW_017142069.1:0-330 GCF_001652005.2 Ceratina calcarata
AATTCGTTGTAACACGAAAGTGCATGTTTTGTCTGACGAGAGAAGAAATTGAACGCAATATTGACGCTTGATATTTGATAACGTGGATCACAAACAGTTACACAAGCATCTGTTTACTTTTCCATTAATATCACTGATTTCCCACAGTGATTCCGGATATTGTTTACAATGCAATTCGCAGTTGTTTACAGAATTTAATTAAATTATGACGAAAATGGTTTAAATCAAATATTAGCTACAAATTGAAGATCTAAAAATCTGAACTATGCCGGACATGAATAGAAAACACATTTTAATTAAGTAATTATCGTTCACAAGATTTCTCTGCCC
>NW_017142070.1:0-330 GCF_001652005.2 Ceratina calcarata
ATACAAGTACCTCTTTCATTGCGCGCATCTCTCCCTGAGATATTTTCACGAAAACATTCTCCACCTCCGCTGTCCACCATATTTGATCGGCCGCCAGGATCATCATTCCCTGGAAATCTAGCATCCATTCTGTTCTCGGTCTCCTGACCTGAAAGAAATTTCAGTGTTTCATCAATTGCTAAATATCTACAATTACTTTCATAAATATTTGGAGACTGCAGTAGTTGCAAAATTATCACTTTATAACGTACTTATCGAATTTCATTTCGTCGGTCGGATTAATGCGCTTTTGTATGAAAATAAATTAGAGTATTATTTATATTACTATAG
>NW_017142071.1:0-330 GCF_001652005.2 Ceratina calcarata
CCTCTACCGCACGTACATACTGAGTTTCTAACTGCTCAGACTCTCAATTAAATAAAAGTAAATGTTTTAATTTCCTTTCACGTCCCAATTTCGATTCACTCGCTTCATTTTCTATACTTTTATAACATAAAATCAAAGAAAAGCATGTCAGTGATTAGAAATTGGTACATTTGTCTTAATTTTCGAGGATTGACTTATTTGTTGGAGGAATTAAGAAATCAGAGAAGAGTATGCATTTTATATAGAAAATCTTGTTTATTTTTATAATCACTCTATGCTTTCTGATATCTGCCTATTGTTATCTTTAAAATACAATATGCAGTATAACAG
>NW_017142072.1:0-330 GCF_001652005.2 Ceratina calcarata
TATGATGACTCGATTGCACTTTTAACACGTTGACTGCCACGCGTGTTTACAATGAGATCTCCCTCAGGCCACGAGTGCCGCTGCACCAAGCGTACTCGCGAGAACAATTCCTGTTTCGTTGGATTACATGGTATCATGTTTGGTCGTTTCCATTATTGAATTCCTAAGGTGCTCACTTACTACCTCGCCGCGCCACACGATCAGTTTGAATCTTTGCCAAATAACGAGCGGTACAATGTCGAAGAGAAAAATGGAAAACTTATTTCCTAGTAAGACAAATAGCAGTGAAAACAAAATACTGTTACACGGCTTACACAAATTCGGAGATTA
>NW_017142073.1:0-1020 GCF_001652005.2 Ceratina calcarata
TTTCAGATCTTTTGGATCTTTTGCTAATAATGCAATGTCGTCCTCATATGCTAAGGTCCAAATTTTTCTCTCCCTGTTACTGTTCCTCCCGCTTCGGTCTTTCTCATTGTCTCCTCTAGGTCCGCTATATATAGGTTAAAAAGCGTCGGACTCAAAGGACATCCTTGTCTTACTCCCTTTGTTGTCCAGAATTTTGTTGACGTTTGTCCATTAATTTTTATTATGTTCTTTGTTTCTTCATAAATTTCTCCAATTCTTATCCTTAACCTTCTACTGATTCCTTGTTTTTCCATGATTTTCATTAATTTTTCTCTATTTATTTTGTCGGAGGCTGCACTTAAATGTATGAAGCATGTGTACAGTTTCCCTCCTTTTGTTTGCAATTCCCTGTTTGCTAAGTAATTTAGGATGAAGATGTTATCTATTGCTGATCTGCCGCTTCAAAAACCTGCTTGGGTATTAGGGATTATCTGCTTTCGTTCTAATTTTTCCTTCAGTCGCTTTCTAATATCATTGCGTATATCTTATATTGTTGTTGCAGTGTTGAATATTGTTATTCCTCGATGGTTGCTTATTTTCTGTATATCGCCTTTCTTGAAAAAGGGTGAAATCACCCCTTCTTTCCATCTCTCTGAAAACCCTTTACCTTTCCATACCTCATTGAGAATTTCTGTTAACCTTCTTATTATTTTTGTGTTTCCATAAATCCAGGCTGCGTTTTCAATTCTATCATTTATAGCTGATTTTTTTCTTTTTCAATCTCTTTATTTGATTTCTAGTTCTGTTATTTCCTCCTCTTTACCAATCTCGGCATCTTTCTCCACTTTTTCTATTTTGTGATAGTCATCATCCCTTTCTAATAGCTCTTTAAAGTATTTTTTCCATTCTGTTGGATTAATAAATGATCGATGCAGTTACTTATAATTAATATATTTCTACACTACGTTAATACAAAAGAAGCCACGTGTTTCGCCATGCGAACAAGAAGACGGAGAATGCGAGTCGGCCGCTGCCGACTGT
>NW_017142073.1:3350-4561 GCF_001652005.2 Ceratina calcarata
GATTGGTAAAAAATTTTGCTCAAGGTCATTTTTTTCGAGATTACAAGGTCATCGGTGTTTTTTTTAAATGGAACCATATATTTTTATTATCATACGATTATAGCGGAGGACAATGCGAGTTCATTGACATATGACACTACGACCTTCAAATGACCTTGAGTGTGGAAATTTCCATTGTTTGTTTTGGAGTTTTCCCTACTTTCAAGTTTTGCCCTTTAATTACTATGTTATTTTTTCTCGCTCTTTTCTCTGTTTCCTCTTCGCCTTTTTCTAGTCTTTTTATTCTTTCCAGCAGTTCCAGAGATTCTTTCGCGTGTGACTCTAAACTTTTTATTCTTTCTTCTATTTCCCTTTTTTCTTTTTCCGTACCGCTTGTCCTCGAGTCGATTCTTCTTTTAGATTTTTCATTTCTTGCCTTATCTTTTTATGTCTTCTGTATCTTTCTTTATTGATTTCATTATTGCAGTCATTCCTTCCATATTTTTATCTGTGTCTTCTTCCTTGCTGCACCTACCTGTCTCTTCTTCGCTTCCTTCTATTTCTTTTTCTGTCTTTGGCGAGGGTCTTCCTATCTTTCTTTGTTTTGGGGATTTTTCTAATATTTCTTTTTCTGCCCTTTCTCTCTCTAAGTCTACGTCTCTTTTTCTTTTGAAAGATTCCTCTATGCTTCCGTTGCTCCCAGATCTTTGTCGTCCTAACTGGTCTGCCAATGTTGGCCTTCCTTTCCTTTTTTATGTGTCGTTGTTTTTATCTGTGGAGTTCATTAGCAGGTGTTATCTTTGATTACCTTAATATTATAACTTTGGACCTATTCCTTTTCGACCGATCGTTGTCTTGTCAATTAATATTTCCACACCTGTAGATCCTCCCACCTAACTCCACCTATTATTCCGCCGCTTAATTGATTTTCGCTGATCACACGTCAGTGTCCGAGTGTTTCTCAAATGTCACGTGTTATGCAAAAAATTTTTCTCCTATTTCAGACTGAATGTTATTTCTCCTTACTTGCTTTATGTCAGAATACTTTCCTTGTTGTCACTGTCACTTCTTCCTTTGGTGGTCCATCCGTTGTAAAAGAAAGCGTGTTTTTAGGTATCTATTTGCCAGTCACATAAGCACTGTAATAGTGCTCTTTGTATATAAGCATGTATGTGTCTTTCCGGGATATGTTTTAAATTTAACATAAAATGTTCTAATTCAAAATCTTTTGA
>NW_017142073.1:6376-7292 GCF_001652005.2 Ceratina calcarata
AGGTGCTTCTCATGATTTATGAGGGTGACGAAATCCAATTGAATCCCTTCCGGTTGCATTCTTCACCGCGCTTTACCTGCCGTCACATCTGGTGGTCAGGGTCGCGCGTGAGACAATGGTATACTCTTTTTACCTGCCTAACGAAAATCTTGAAGGTAATTTTTACCAAACGACAATTACATCCCTTTACCGTGTTCACATCTGGCGACCAGAATCGCTCGTCGGACAACATTCTTACTTTTTTACCTGGATTTACTAAGCTGAGAAAATCGTGCTGAGAATTAATTTGAAATTGACATTTTGAGGTGTGCACTTCGTATCGTGATGTTAGTGAGAAAATGTGTGCAAAGTACGACGACAAAAGACTGATCAAGTTAGTACGTGAGAACAGTGTCTTATATGATGCCTCATCTTGTAAATATATGGATGGTAACTTGAAAAGCAAAATTTGGGAAAAAATAGGCAAGGAGCTGCAGTTGGAGCGTAAGTACTATATTTTTATGTAATCGTACATATATGCGTGCACGTACGAGTGTTCCTTCCTTGTAAACAGATGCGTGTGTGTGTATGTGTGTGTGTGTGTACACGTTTCTTAGCATACGGTGGTACGTAACGAAAAGAGAAATAAAATTCATTTCCTTCTTCAATTCAGCATCTACCTGTAAGGGAAGGTGGCAGAACATTCGCGATGCCTACCGGAGGTGTGTAAAACGACAGCAAACAAAAAGTGGCCAAGCTGCCTCCAACGTTAACACGTCACGTATGTACGTAACAACGTAAACTAATTCCAAAAGGAATTGGCTTTTTTGGACCCACACCTAGCGGTTAGGAGTGGTGTATGTTATATGCCAGAACTACCTTGTATGCAGAGTGGTGAGTACTTGTATACTGCACTTTAATTTACAAAGTTTAAATG
>NW_017142074.1:0-330 GCF_001652005.2 Ceratina calcarata
TCTGGACAACAATTTCCTTTGCCAAAATTCAAAGTGAGGCACGGTTTTTGAATTATTAACAAAAAACGCTGACCAATGAGAGCGCGCGTAAGGCCTACGCTGACCAACGACCGAGCGTTACGATCCGAGCCAACGTAAAACGGCTGAAAGTGACCGTACGCGTGCTCTCATTGGTCAGTGTTATTGGTCTTTTGTTAATAATTCAAAAACCATGGCTTACTCTGCATATTCTTAGTTGTGCGTTTCGTCCAGAGTGTCGAGGTATTAAGACGTCCTTCCCATGATGTAAAAACATAAGGTGTGTTCTTGCGCATCCATTTGAACATCCAT
>NW_017142075.1:0-330 GCF_001652005.2 Ceratina calcarata
AGTTTAAATAATTAATAAGTACGAGAATGAGCAATATGCAGTCATACTGAAAACATAGCAGAAAACAGTAATAAAAACTACTTGCTGTACTTGGTTCAATGGTTGTTGAAGGGTAAGCCATTTCCTTGTGTTGCTAGCGGCAGGTCCAAAGGACAACACTTTTCTACAATAACAATATCCTGCCGTTCGCAACCCAAACCATAGGTATCTATTTCAAGTGGATTAACCGCAACAGGACTACCTGCTGTGCTTCCCGTTTCAACTTCCAAAAATGAGTAATAAACTTTTTCAATTGAACACCTCAAAATCTAATCAAGCAAATCGATATAC
>NW_017142076.1:0-330 GCF_001652005.2 Ceratina calcarata
TTAATAATTATATAATATAACTATTTACCAAAATTTGTATTTCCCTATTCTAACGAATTGAATTATAAGATTTTCAAAGTTTTATATGAATTGCCTTAATACCAATAAATACCACTAAATCTCGTTCCACTAACAGCAAATCCAAATCAATCAATTGCATATCACTCAACAAACAATCAGTACGTACATACTTGCAAAACAAAATTTGACCAATTAAAAGTTCAATAAACTTATCTACTAATAAACAGTAACTCTTATCTCTACACTCCTCTTATAACATATTCATTTATAAAACATTTGTTTCCTATTATCAGTAGTATTCTAATTAGC
>NW_017142077.1:0-330 GCF_001652005.2 Ceratina calcarata
TTACAAACCCGATTCTCTGTTCCCGGCAGTTTAGTTTAGGGCACCATCCCTAACAGTTTATTTTCCTGACCAATTGTATTGCAGCCACTTTCGACTCGGCGAATAATCATAGGCCGAAAAATGAAGTATGGCAATCGGTCAGATTTTTTAAAGGAATCGGAGCGGGCGGGGCAGAAAGACTGTCCGATATGAGGGAAGCCGGATTTCGTATGATCGAGAGAATAATCGGGAGAAAATCGTACTGCATAGAAAACAAAACATATTCAGATGAAATAATATTGTTAGGGATAGGCGGCCCTAACGGGGTTCGGCCGGGAGAACGGGTGTTCA
>NW_017142078.1:0-330 GCF_001652005.2 Ceratina calcarata
GCGATAATGCTACGTATGTTTTTCCGTCACTAAATATATTGCTACCAGCTTCAACAACGGCGTTTTCTGAACTTAAATCTTGACTTTTATGAATAGTTATTCCGTAGCTATTCCAAATTGGAAATTGCTGTCTTGTTATGTATACTTTATCCATAGCTAGCAATTTGTATTCGAATCTGGAAATCAAATGCTCTTTACCCGATTTTAAAACAATACGTATGACCGTAATCTTGTTATCTTTGTTTTTACAAACTGCAACGACCTTAGCTACGGTTCCATTGACCAATCCCATAGAAACGTCAATATTTCTTCTTAGCATAATTTTTGAAC
>NW_017142079.1:0-330 GCF_001652005.2 Ceratina calcarata
TGACTTTCGCCATGCTTGTTTAAAAATTTGCTTACAGCACTTACTGAAAACGCAATGTCAGGTCTCGTCACAACAGCGAGAAACATTAACGACCCTACTGCTTCGCGATACGGAACGCTCAATTCACTCTCGCTCGTTTCAGCTGGATACAAAATAGTATGAGGATCTGCCGGTACAGATACCTCCTTTGCACACAGCATCCCATACTTCTCAATAATTTTCCGTGTATATGCAGTTTGATGAATGTACATAGTTTTCATCTCGCGATCACGACAAATCTGCATACCAACAAAATTACTACAATCTCCAACTGTTAATTCGAAGCTTTCA
>NW_017142080.1:0-330 GCF_001652005.2 Ceratina calcarata
CAGTCAAAATTACTTCCTTGGGCAATCTAGTGTTAAGCTATCAATGAGCGACAGACAGTGTAGAAAACAGATTCCTTCAATAGGATTCATTATAATAGTTTGCGTATATCTCGACGACACAATAAAGCTTAATTATAATTTATAATAATAATAATGTAGACTATAATTGGATGTTTGGAAGTTTCTTTATCACCGAATTAATAATTAATTTTGTCTTTTCAAAGCATACCTACGAAATGAGGCAGTCTCGTTTCGTAAAAATTATAATTGAACTAAATTCCGCACCTGATGAATATTAGTTATAATTGTATATTTAAATCCGTATTATTC
>NW_017142081.1:0-330 GCF_001652005.2 Ceratina calcarata
ATATTACTATAAGACTGAATTGGCTAGTAAGAAATTTGAAGTCTAGTTTGCTCCCCCCTTCGTTTCCGAAGTAAGGCTTTTTTAAGAAGTTTTTTGTTTCATCATTATTCTGCGCAGTCTTTTAGATGCGTGATGTGCGTAACGCAGTGCAAGCGTGCGATGTATCTCTTGAATTTGCGTTTCTTTTCATTTACTCGTATTCATAATATATAAACATATTATTATCATTCATTTATATTAATAAATATACAGTTAACATAATGTTAACTTAGATTCATTTAACCCATTCGCTGCCAAGGACGAGTATACTCGTCTTTGGCAGGGTGTCAC
>NW_017142082.1:0-330 GCF_001652005.2 Ceratina calcarata
CCGTCCGTAAACCACGCATTCCATCCTGTAAACCTTTCCAACTTACCATTCTTCCATTCATCTCTCTCAGGGATCGCCGTTCGAAATCTTCTCCCAAACCGAAACGTCATACTAATCTTGTCCGTTGCAGACTCCAAAGTCATTAACAAGTTCTTCTCTGTTTCAGGTATACAGCTCTTCAATACAGACGAATGACCTCTGTCCGTCGACCGCCACTTGCCCCAATCCCGTAGGAGTTTCGCCGTACGAATCGTCACCTCCTCTATCCGAAACAAAAGCGGCGGCATTGCCAACATCGCCTCCATCGCCCTCGTCGGAGAACTCCGAAAC
>NW_017142083.1:0-330 GCF_001652005.2 Ceratina calcarata
ACTCCGAGGAATCATGGTCAGTGGGTCAGCGTACCGATTGTCACCGCTCGTAGGTCAAACAGATGGTCGGCCACAGCTGATGTTCAGAGCAGGTCAATGACTTGCCGTTCTTTTCCTTCCGCGATCACAGTCCCTTTCGCACTGTTAATTCTTTCTATTTTACATCTTCTTTTTCACTTTTACTTTATACTCCATACTGTACGATTATTTTTATTTCACTTTTTCTTTTCGAATACGTTTGAAATAAAAATAATCTTACAGCGCGGAGTACAGACGTTCCAAGCGTCTCTGTGGTATGCTCTTACTTACAGCTTGTAGCTCGATGTTCTT
>NW_017142084.1:0-1491 GCF_001652005.2 Ceratina calcarata
GACGGTCCCCGGAATTGCAATAGAGTCTACTCTCTCTGAAGTGCTCTCCTTCCAGGCGACACGCCTCCATAGGGCAACTGGGTCGCAGAGGAAGCTCCTCGGTCTTCCTCTGTCCCGAACTCATCGGTTGGAGACGAGGAACACGGCCCCAACGATCCCAAATTCGAACCGTCGTGTACGGAGCCTACGCAGGGGTGTCTAAACCGACTACGTTGAGACGCTCGCCTTTAGAAGTCGCAATTCCCGTCCATACACTCAAGTTCACGTCGGTAACAATCGTTACCAGACGACCTTAAAACGCGACTTTTTATTATATTGGATTGGCAAATAAGTTCGTTCGGTTTCTTAGAGAAACAAACACGGAACAAAAACTGAACGACCTTATTTATCTACCCAATAACAGAAAAAAAGTAAGTAACGTGTTGGTCAACTTGAGCAATGTCATAACTTTTGCGTTATAATATCTTGCGTTTTAACATTTGGTTCTTACAGATTTTGTTCTACTAAAATGATATATTACATTATTCTGCTTCTATAATTAATTTTTTGATGTTTATTAATGCTTAAACATTCGAATCGCTTGCCTGTTTTAGATAATGTTGTTGTTTCTCGTCCAAAACAATTCTTTGAGCATCAAGGATGTTCACCTTCCAGAAAGACGCTCTGGTTGATTACTTGATTAAAATCGGAAGTTACCGCAATTTTTAGTCCGTCGATTTGAACAACCGACAGCTTCTTGTATCGTGGCGGGCAACCTGAGTCACATTGTGATGTTTCTTCAAAGCTTGGTACATCTTTGAAGAGGATACCCGCTAAATAACCAGCATTCGTTTCGCAGTTTATATATTTGCAACCACCAATATCAGAAATTGGAAATATTTCTAAAAGTATCTGCGCGCGTAATTTATACGAAGAGAGATTTATTCCATTAGTTATACAGTTCACGATTAGTTTAAAAAATAAGTTTTGTTCTGCTATTTCCTTCGTATATACTTGCATATTATTTAAATCATGTCCTACAGCAAGCAATATCAAGGGGCGCGGTAGCGGCCCGGAGGCAAGTTTGAGGCCCGTCAGGGGGCAGCATTGTCGTCGGGCACCGCGTACCTTATTTTTACACGTAAATTCGACATTTTGAATTTCTTTCGTGAATATTAATTGTTTCCTCTGTACTTTCTTATTGCTTTAATGTCACAATACACTTTTTGTACACTACTTTACAATGTGTAACAAGTCTTATTTAAAAAAATGTCCTTAATGCAGAGATATTTTTCAGAAGTCACTAGATGGTCCGATATCAAAATCTTTTCTCTTTCGTCTCCCCTATTTCTTTTTACCATGAAGTTAGCTCAATACCTAAATGTGTGTGACCAACTTATAAAATTTTTTAATACTTCATACGCTTTTTCATGAACGATTGAATGTGGTGAACTTCATATAATAAAATGATAATACCGGTGTATGTGACACATGTGCGATATAATATAAAAT
>NW_017142084.1:1969-3850 GCF_001652005.2 Ceratina calcarata
TTCATAAAGGTAAAATAATTAAGACAGAATCATATTGACAATAATAGTGAAACAATATATTTAATTAGGCATGTTATTGCTTAACTAGACTGAAATAATGTACAAAATCATCTTCTTTCATAAAAAAACGAAAGAGGACACTTTTCACATATATCCCCATTAACGTATTTTGCATAGGAAATCATTAAAACGTGCAAAAGGAGAACTTTCCCTTGGGAATTGGGAAAAATGCGCGCGAGCATTCGCGTGCGCGGCTTGCCAGTGCGCGTGGCATGGACGAACCGCGCAACGTGTTCAGTGCTCGCCTGGTCATAAAAATCGACCTTTTTTAAGTGCCTCAAGGGTCGTTCGAACCGCGCACAGGCCTAGTGTGTACGCGTTTTGGCTGTGCGCGGCCGTGCATTCGCTGCGCGGCCGATGTTGCACAAGTGAGTACCCGGCCTAACGCGCGAGCACGAGCGCTACCCGCGACTACACCGGCCGCGACTACACCGGCCGCCGCTAGGCGGCTACGCCACGCGAGTCGCGCGCGAGCCGTTTCGCGCCGGCGACATCACGCGCCACGCGTATAAGTACCGGTCCTCGGGCCAGGGAAGAACAGAGTCGATTCTCGAGAACCTCCGTGTTCACTATAATTATCGCAGCCGAAGAACGTAGCCTGATAAGGTAATACGATCGGCAACTCTCGTACCCGGTCGTTGGCAATTAGAACCATCTACTTCCCGCTCCCGCGGACGTACACGGACTTACGTCGCTTCGTCGTAGCTTGTCTGCTCGGAACCTCCCCGTTGAGGCACGCCGAGAGACTTGCTCCGCTCGTTCGAGACAACCGCGATCTAGTATATCTCGCCTAGTACAGTAACCGTAGCTCTAGTACCATATCCGTAGCCTTAGCCTAGTATAGCAAATAAGTCGTATTGACTCGTGTAACTCGTTATCCGTCTGCGTCCGCCATATTATATGTGTTAGAGTAAGATTCTTTATACGTCATACGTATCCCGCGACGATACGCTAGCCCTAACACGCGTACACTTCATCCGTAGCTCGCGACGTCTAGCCGACGACACCCCGGGACCCGCGCCGGTAGCAGCGCCCCNGTAGCAATGATTTTATTTTATTAAATTCACTTTCGACGGTTGCACTAGAAGCAGGTATTCGACCGTAACCAAAATCAGTGTAAATATTTGACCAAAGGGGTAATAATTTAATATCAACCATAAGACGATTAACTAATTGAGGAAAGTAAACTGGATTAATTCTGTTACCTTCTTCAGAAGTAACTAACGATTTAACATTATTTAAAATTTGTTTACCCCACATGGTCCACGAATTTTCAAATTGATGATTAAAACTACCTGTTTCATTCGTATCTTCCATTTCCAATAGAGCACTATTATAGTCACTATCGGTTTCGAAGTTCGCTATGTTCAACTCGTTACTATTAGTCATTAAATTTGTTAATGCAACACGAGCTTTGTCGCATTGTGTCAGATTACCCGTTTTCATATTTCCATCAGTTTCTGACAATGCTATTATAAAAATGAATTGTATTATGTCTTTTGCATTTGTAATGTCTCTGCATAGTATTAACTGACCAATCGCGCTAAGGTAGAACACTTTTACTCTTTTGTTTAATGATTTGAAAAAATTTGAATATCTTTTTATGAAATGTGCCACATCTATTCTGACATAACATTTAGGTAAACTAGAATTTTGACAAGCATCCGCGTAATCTTCGATAGTAAGATAGCCTGTAAATGCACGAATAACTGCAATAAATAGTGCTCTTGAGGAATCGCAAACTGTTTCTTTGGGCACCGGTGCACCAGAGCGTAACCACTCTGCCAACCAAAAATGAATCGAATTTGCATTATGGCTTTC
>NW_017142085.1:0-331 GCF_001652005.2 Ceratina calcarata
AACTTTATAACATATCTTCAGACTTACATATGGGATTTACAGAATGATTCCTGTAACGCGAGATAAGATTCAATGACTCGTGAATTCTTCATCGTAAGGGATGTTTCGAGTGAAATCTTCTACGGTGGTTAATTTTACGAGATTATTTGAAATCGTCCATGTTATGAGAATTGCCCTGTAGNAGTTCTATTAATAACGGAATTAACAATCAGATTTTTATGAAGTCTGGAATTTTGCTAGGTAAAGCTTTTAACACTAGAAAGACTGAAACTTAATACATACCTATATTGCCTAAAAGCAATAAAAATGACTGCATTGTGAAAGAATAATG
>NW_017142086.1:0-330 GCF_001652005.2 Ceratina calcarata
AACGGTTTGACACCTTGCAGAACACTAGGACCGAGACAAACCGACCGAAAAAGGGGAAGACTATAAAGAAGAGGAAGCGAGGAGAATTGAGATCAAGTAAATAAATATAAGCAATTTAAATACACGATACACTGAGAGAAGGAGATCCTTGATAAATCGCACCATTCCTTCATAAACCCTTGTTATACTATCCCGAAGTTAAATTAAGTTATACTGAATTTGTAAATGTCATGAAACTCTACCAATTGAATACAAATAAATAATAAAACATAACGACAACCAAAATACTGTATCAGAACCCGTATTGGCATCTGAGGGTCAAAATAACGA
>NW_017142087.1:0-331 GCF_001652005.2 Ceratina calcarata
CTGTTGCCAAGCGCGCATTGCAAAAAGCGACAAATATCAAGGAATCTAGCCCTTTTACAGGGCTATAACAGACTAACAAGGAGCGAGATACCTCGTACCTCCTTGTTCTTGACAAGAGGATCGATTACTCTAATCCTCTTATCGGATATTAAAACGATTTTTAATTCGTATTCGGAGCGAGAAATCACTGCGCTCGGCACCGGTCNCCGTCGTTCCAAACTGCTGTTTCGTTCTGGCTTGAACAAGCTACTGCTTAAAAAAGCTGCAGGCTCACCAAACTCTGCTGAAAACCACGGAGCGAGACGCGTTGTGGAGTTGTTTTAGAAACAAC
>NW_017142088.1:0-331 GCF_001652005.2 Ceratina calcarata
CGCATCAGCGCAATCGACATGCCTAGAAGGTTGACGTCGGAGACCATCCAGACTGTTCAGGCAACGGACAACGAATTACAAAATCTCCTAAACGGCGGAAATTCGTCAATCAAACTACAACGTCTCATCATCGACGACTACCCGATCTACTGCGACATATCCACAGCCCATGTTCGCCCGTACGTTCCCGCCGAANGGAGAAGTTCATCTGGCCAAACATCAAGCGCGACGCCACTCGCTGGTGCCGTGAATGCGTTCCGTGCCAACGCAGTAAAGTTCAGCGTCATAACCGCATCGAGCCTTCACACATCGGAGTACCAGACAACCGGTT
>NW_017142089.1:0-330 GCF_001652005.2 Ceratina calcarata
AAAAAAAAAAAGAGGTCAGGTTAGGTGGGTCGGAGAGTGACGTTCGCGGCGAGCGGACGTGCCGCCACGTAGCTCCGCCTTTAAACCGAGTTTTACGGAATTAAATAGGACACGATTAAAAAGTGAAGTGCTCGAACAGGACAAATAATAGTGAGCCAACAAAAAGAACGTTCCGCGGAGGGCCGTAAAGGCCACAAATTCAAATAAAAGACGGAAAATGTGTAGTAACGGTCGCTACGCGAGCAGTCTAGGAAAGGCAATAGTCGTTCTTCTTCTTTTAACCTTTCACGTAGGTACAGTCGTTTGCGAAATAACAATTAAGGAGAGGTC
>NW_017142090.1:0-330 GCF_001652005.2 Ceratina calcarata
AAACGCAAACGTGGTTGTCGAGCGGGTAGGAAGCTACAAGAGTGTAAGAAACGTCAGATTGAAGTACTCTAGCAGCAGCGGAACGACGCGCAGGTAAATCCTGCATGCGAAATTCCTGTTCGCGCTGGGCGGCAACCGATTATCGAGCCTCAAGGAAACTCCTACCGTGAGACACATGACGGCATAGAACGTAGTTCGCCTTCGAATTCTTCAGGTTATTCTCCTTCGCCGCGATCTCCGCGAGAATCGTGTCAAGAAAAGTGCCCGGTAGACATTATTAGATTATCATTCAGTAAATAAAACAAAAATGAACTGTTGTGATTAGTAATA
>NW_017142091.1:0-330 GCF_001652005.2 Ceratina calcarata
AATAAATAATACGCTACACCTTATAAATTATAATGAAGTTCTCTATGTAACACACACGATTTCGTTATCGTGATAACGTACGACTCAGGGAGCGGGAAGTACTTCGTCACGAAACGCGAGAGCGGTAATAGCTTTCTGATGACCCTGATATTCTCGCTCCACTGTTCCATTGGACACGTTCCATAATCGTGCGACACCATCGGACGAAGCTTAAACAAAATAAAACTTAAGTAGACCTATTAAAAAATGATGGTAGAGAACATGTGAAAACTCGAGCCATTACCAGTAAATATGTACTGCGAATCTGCGCTAAATGCCGCGTCCCAAACC
>NW_017142092.1:0-330 GCF_001652005.2 Ceratina calcarata
CAATGTATTCTGTAGGACTGTACAAAATTAATCTACCCTGTGTATCAAAGAAATTGTTTTATTCTGCCTTGAAGAACTAGATGAACTTATTTCCTAACCCAATATTTTGTTAAAAAGATTAATAATATTGTATACATTCTAGCATTCTCGGCCAAAAAATAGGACTTGGTTTACACCTTGAATATACTTAATCATTCATCTGTACACATCTTCGCATGCTAATGATTCATTTTGTTCTTGATCCTTAAAAATATCTAATGTTTATTGATTTTATTAAACAAGAATTCATTAATTGCTTTAGTTTTATCAATTATAAGATTCATATAAAAG
>NW_017142093.1:0-330 GCF_001652005.2 Ceratina calcarata
ATCACGAAATTTATCTAACAAATTGTCCAAGTTTGAAAGATAATTAGCAGCAATACATTATTTTAAGGTGATGACTGTTCTTTTAAATTAAAGCTTGAAACTTCTACTTTGAAATGCAATCCAGAGATTTTTAATTTGATACATTCCTACGACAGATAATGCCTAAATCTAAGGGCATGTTTGTAATTAAAAAATTAACGAAGTTTGATCACGTGGAGTTAGGAAATTTATTTTCAGCGATGTCGTTCATGGCAAATGAAAGCCTGACTCTTCGTTAATTTAAGGTAGTTCTTAGTCAACTATGCAAATCAAATGATAACTGAAAATAAA
>NW_017142095.1:0-4493 GCF_001652005.2 Ceratina calcarata
CCTATTAGTGGGGATTAATAAAGCTTGGAAAATACCAGTTGGGTATTTTTTAATCGCTAAGATAAATGGAGAGCAAAAATGTAGTTTAGTGTTGCAATGCTTGCGAATCGTTCATGAAACGGGGATAAAAATTATTTGCATTACTTGCGACGGTGCGGGAAGTAATGTAGTGATGGGTAATTAATTAGGTTGCAATTTTTCAATGCCATCTTTGAAAACGTATTTCGCGCATCCTGTGACATCGAACAACGTGTATTTTATGTTTGACCCGTGTCACATGGTAAAATTAGTGAGAAATACATTGGGGGATTATAAATGCTTGATTAATAATAAGCATGAGCGTGTAGAGTGGAGATATATTGTTGCGCTACAGGAATTGCAGAAAAAAGAAGAGTTGCATCTAGCAAATAAATTAAATGAGCGGCATGTTCAGTATTACAAAAATAAAATGAAGGTGAAATACGCAGTGCAAGTTTTTAGCGCATCAGTAAGTAACGCTCTATACGTATGTAGAACAGATTTAATGTTACAACAATTTGCCGATTCTCGTGCAACTGAGGAATGTCTTATAAAATAGATTCTGCAAGAAAAATGGGATTCTTGGGCTTGATAATATGTATTGAAAGTGTATTGCAAATTTATAACAGTTTTTGTATTACAAATGAACTTTCGCATAGACTTGTTTAGACCACATAGAATTGTTTTTCGGTTGCGTCAGAAGTTTCGGCAGGCGTAACAATAACCCAAATGCACGACAGTTCAAATCTGCGTTCAAAAAATTACTTGTGCATAATAAAGTAAAATCTTTGAACACAGGGAACTGCACGGCACTGTATGCTGTACCCATTTTACACTACAGTTCAGCCAGTTCCATTGAAATTATAAATTCCTCATCAGCGGAAAATGACTTCAATAACTGTGAGAATGATGTCGAAAATTACAATAGCATGAAGATTGTAGAAGACATCAACGAAATACACAATTATAGTACACTTAGTACCAATAGTTCATTTTATTCTGAATTTAGGAATAAAATTATTGTGTACATAAGTGGATGGGTAGTAAAGAAACTACAAAAAAGCAAACAGTGCCTGGAGTGTGTTAGTAGTTTGCACGAGAATAATCCGACTAGTGAACATACATTAATAAACGCGCAAAATCGTGGTAGCTTAATGTACCCCTCTCGCGATGTAATTAATATTTGTCGGGAGTGTGAAAGAATTATATTATTGTATGAAATTAAAGATCACTTACAGAATTTTCTTGCAATGCGCAATTCTGTTTTACGGCACCTTAATATACAGAATTTATTTCAAGGTTTAGTAGAACATTCGAATAATCAGTCAGCACTGATGAATCATAGAATGCATTTAGTGAAATGTATAATTAATGAATACATGAAAGTAAGGGTACATTATATATGCATGATAAAAAGTAGAGACATAAGCAAACGAGTATTTTACAATAAACTCGTTTTATTTGCAGGACAATAAGTCTTGGGAATGACATCAACATTAATTGTTGTCCTTCATTTCTGTTGCATGCCGTATCATGTGCCGCATCGAAGTGTGATGGTTTATGTTAATAAAATGGAACTGAGTGGATCTTTATTTTAGGTGGAATGCAAACCACCAGATGATCGTGGTTGAAAGTTGAGCACACGAAAATGTATTTTCAGTGGTGCCGGCCGAAGTGGTCAGAAGCATGCACCAGACCTTGGCAAGCTTTCGAATCCCACACTCAGCCGTACTTTACGCGCCTTAAAAAATTAGCTCATAATATGCATGCTTCGACTACTACTTTGTTTATTTGCCTCCAGGAACCCAGTATAAAGTATGTTCTGGTAGATTTGTTGATATGCGTTGCATTACATTTGCATGCGTTTAAATAATGTTTTCAATGACAGGCTGCATGTCTAACAAGAAAATTCATTCATCCTAGCAACTCATTAAGTTTTCGCAATAACTTTATCATGAATACAGTAACAGACTTCTTTTTACAGATAGAATAAATACATCGTTCTTCACTGATTGTACACTAGGCTTTAAATATTTAGTATCGATGCTATCGATTCGTATAATTATTATTTGCATAAACATAATGGAAAACGGTTTCATACGGTATTGTATGCATTCACATGAACACGTACATATTTTAAGAAGTAATAAAAAAATAATGCTTCTACCATCGACATACAAGTGTTCATTCATTATTCCTCTGTCCCAGTGCTGAATCCTTTGGAAACAGTTGGGTAAAAATAGAAAATAAATTTGTATCATATAATGTAATGTGATTTACTATGCAAGAAACAATCCTCCCGACGTAATGGCCAACAATACTGTTAATAGAGCGAATTGAAAGTGACGAAAACTATTTACACTTTCCAAATGTTAAACTCTGCGTTGAAATGTCAAGCTTAAATTTCAATTGTATTGCCACTGTACGTACTTTTACGTGTAGACCATTCGAATAATATGCTTATCTTCCATTAAAAGCAAGAAAAGAAGGACGGGCATAAGGAAACAAAAATAGAAACAGTACTTTGTGAAAATATAAAAGTTTAATCAGTCCTCTTACAAACACCGAAACACAATTTAATCAATGACGAATCAATCTCTCCGCCTTCGATAGTCCATTAACTTCGGCCAACTCAGGCACCGCGCACGTGATGATTTATTGTACCTCCTTCCCGACGGCGGATCGTCCGCATATGCCTCTGTAAAGAATAAAAAACAGTTTCAAAATTATAAGAGTAAAGTACTGAAACTTGCACCACCGACATACATACAGGTGTTAATTCATTATTGCTCCTTGCCGACACCGAATCCTCTGCATATGCTCCTGCAAAAATTAAAACCTATTTTACAATCATAATGAGAGAGTACTGAAAGAATAAAGGCTGTGTTATCGACGTTCTTACAAGTCTTGATTCATTATTGCTCCTTCCCATAACTGAATCCTGTGCATATGCTCCTGTAAAAATTAAAAACGATTTTACAATCATAATGAAAGACTACGGAAAGAATAAGGTGTCTGTTATCGACGTACTTACAGGTCTTGATTCATTATTGCTCCTTCCCATAACTGAATCCTCTGCATATGCTCCTGTGAAATTAAAAACGGTTTTGCAATTAGAATGAGAGAGTAGTGACAGAATAAAGGCTGTATTTTCGACGTACGTACAGGTCTTGATTCATAATTGCTCCTTCCCATAACTGAATCCTCTGCATATGCTCCTGTAAAAATTAAATCGGTTTTACAATTATAATGAGAGTAGTGAAAGAATAAAGGCTGTATTATCGACGTACTTAAGAGTGTTGATTCATTATTTCTTGTTCCGAACACTGGATCCTCTGGATATGCTTCTGTAAAAATTAAGAACGGTCTTAGAATCGTACGTGTAAAGTAATGAGAGAATAAAGCTTGTATTATCGACGTACTTACATGTGTTGATTCATTATTGCTCCTTCCCGACACTGAACCCTCTCCATATGCTACTGTAAGAATTAAAATTGGTCTTACAATTGTACCTGTAAAGCAGTGAGAGAATAAACTACGTCTATTAACGGTATACCTTTGTGTTGTATTCAGCATATGTATAATCTTTTCAAAATAAACCCTTTGGTACGTAACCTAGCGATTATCTTTCGATTTCTTTTCTATGTGCTCTGCTATTTATATATATGTTCCTAAAAATATAATGTAACACTTCATGTTATGCATCTCAAAATTATTGTTTTGAAAAGTCATTACTTCATTACGATTGTCTCATGAAATATCATGACGGCACTGACAATTCACATATTCAACATCCATGTTCCAGGCGAATCAGACGAATAAGCATGTTCAAAATCAGGCGGGACCGCACTAAGGACACCACTTGTGGGCTCAAACAGAGCTGTTTTCCCCTTCATGCCGTTGGGAGCCCTACCCCTCGCCCATAATCACACTTTAGGCACCGTCCTTTAAGTCCATGGAAAACCCGGACTTGAGCACTCTCATTTTTCTCTCTGATTGATGTACATTTCAATCAAAGAGAAAATGAGAGAGCTCATGGCTTTGTTCTCGCTTGGGACCCTTGGGACCACAACGAAAGTGCTGCACCTCGCGGCGAATTTGGAAAGAACGTCCACCGTAGCATATTCCAGCACCTTTTTAGCAGAGATCTACCCCGTTCGGTTCCACCGTAGCATAGACAAGAATCGAATGGACTTCCACCGCAGCGTAGACACAGGCCGGTATTCAGAGTCGTTGCTTATTCTTAAGATTGTCTTAAGCATTTGCTTAAGCACCTGTTCCCTGTACAATGTCTTAAGAATAAGCAACGACTCTGAATACCGGCCACAGTGTAGGCAGTATTACAGGTGAGACATACGAGTTTATACATTTCGAAGGGAAGTCGTTCGGCCGAGCGGTAACCGCGATAGCCTCGACGAACGAACAAGTTCGCTGAAATATACGTAGTTTGGAATAAGTGAAGAATAGGGTTATAT
>NW_017142095.1:4549-5162 GCF_001652005.2 Ceratina calcarata
CCTCCAATTGTTGATCTTCTTTGTTGTCTAAGAATACGTTTATAGTAAATCATCGACAAGAATTCTGAAACGACGTACTAATAAGCAACTAATAGGGCAATGACATGATGTAGCATTCAATCCTTTTTTTAAAAAAACGGCCAAATCAATTATTGAAAGGTAGTCATCGATCAATAGCGAAAACCGCGGATCGGGAACGCGTTGTGGAGTTGGTCGTTGTTAGGGATGGTACCCTAACGGGGAGCCGGAGATAGAGAATCGGGATTATTAAATAAATACAGCGAAGTTTTCCCCAGAAAACCCAGAACCGTTTATTAATTCGAAATTAAGAATATAACGTGATTAAAGTAGAAAAGACGGGACTGCTAAGCGAACCCTCGTGTCCGCGGTGTACGAGACCGGCGTGCGTCTCTCAAGAGTTTCTGAAAACAATAGGAGAACTCAAATTATGCGAGGCACGGATACTCGTGCGATTAATTAGCGTAAGACATGTGCGACTGACTCGTCTTTGCTTCGCGTGGACTGTATTAATATGTCGGCACGAGAAGAGAACAGCTCGTTCCCTCATGCCGAACCTCGTATCGGTGGGCCTACAACTACGATCGGGGTCCCG
>NW_017142096.1:0-330 GCF_001652005.2 Ceratina calcarata
ATGCAAACGATGTGTTAGATTGTTAAAGAATTATACGATCCTACAAATCCTTTATGATTTTTTATAACGATTATTTTAAAGAAAGAGAAAAGATAAAGAACTAACTGGAATTGGAATCATTGTTGATATGCCTTGGGTAATAATATCGATTTATACTACTTCTGGCTGGCGTCTGAATTATTATTGTGTTATACTACTGGCATCACAGCATGATTCGAACTATAATAGAAGTATGATCTGCATATGAAAAATGTTCGATATATTGTCATTCATTCATTTATCAGCTCAAACTCGTGGACCTCGGATCTTCACATTTGGGGATTGTAAGAA
>NW_017142097.1:0-330 GCF_001652005.2 Ceratina calcarata
GGAATCCTAAGCTATTTCTACATTTTGAATCATCAAAGCAGAGTAAATGTCGATTTCCAATTAAATTTTTTATTTTTTAGGGTTAAAAGACAAATTCTATCAATTTTTATTGTTTAGAAACCAATTAACTTTTTTCATCGAAAATCATTGTTCGTCCGACGTCTGATTTCTTTTTGATTATAGAAAATGCAGTTTCCTAAGGTACATAAACATTTAGGATCGACTGTATAGCCAATACATTCTTAACACTAGAAAGACTGAAACTTAGTATATAGCTATATTGCCCAAAAGCAGTAAAAATGACTGCATTGTGAAAGAATAATGTGTAAA
>NW_017142098.1:0-330 GCF_001652005.2 Ceratina calcarata
CGGTCTTTAACCCGCTTTTATGGCCGCTGAACATTGGTCGCCATCTTTCGCCAGAATCCTATCGCGCGCCTTATTTATTCTGACTCCCCGTCTTCTGCCAATCAGACATCCTGAACCACGCTTTTTACCTTCGACTGTATCGACTTTGGCAGCGAGGCCAGCACGTTGGCGGTTTTATGCACCAGACACCGTTTTGCCGGGTATCCGGAAAAACCTTTGCCATCGCCCGTTGCCAGCTTTGGCGATACCCTGAAGCCACGTGAGCGCAGACCGCTCAGGGTGTCTACCAACTGGCCTCGGACTCTCGGTAACCGTCTTCAACAACAAGCG
>NW_017142099.1:0-330 GCF_001652005.2 Ceratina calcarata
GGCTCTGGAATTATAAGCATAAAAAGAAAATGCACTGTTACATCTAGCGAGTTCATTTTGGAAACGAGCAAAAAGTACAAATCAGAAAAAACCTCTAATTATTTACCACAATTTAATTTAACTTCAGTACACTTACCTTCGCAAACGAACATCACAGCACTTACGTATGAAGAACACTTCACTTTACAAAAAGTGATTAAACATCCGGAGCAATTATATGCTATAAGTAAAAGATTAAGCGACTTGCGCACAGATATTGTGAAAACGAAACCTTACATTCCGATTGAAATTCACTATGGAATAATTCTAGCCTACACCAGCAGCGTACTA
>NW_017142100.1:0-330 GCF_001652005.2 Ceratina calcarata
TTGACATGGGAGTGCTCTCAGTGCAGTGATATAAAATTTGCGGAATTTCGATCGCAGCGCGTTCGGTGAGGAAAAGTGGAACTCAAGTTCCAAAATGCAAGATTTGCGGAATTTTTCCGCTCGTGCCATTGGGCATTTTATAAGTGCTATTATCTTTGACTGTATGCTATTATTTCTTATAAGAAATTAGAAGAATATTGAAGCTATAGCTTCAAGAAGCTTGCCGCGCGCGAAATTCAAACCGCGTCCCACTACACGCCTAACCTTTTCATATATACACCGAGGAGATACTTATAAAGAGTGGCAGCCCCCGTGTTATCGTTGGGACAC
>NW_017142101.1:0-330 GCF_001652005.2 Ceratina calcarata
CGCAGTCGAGGGACCCATACCCTTGGCTTTTCTTGCAATAACTTAACGCAAATACATAATCTTTCCTCTTATGCCTCTGGGAACAATTGAACAATATTCGTTGCAAGGAAAACCCAGAAAACCTAATCAGATCATATCTTAATTTAACTTAAAATTACATTAATCAGTGATTGATATGCTGCCAGATTCTTATTCCAGTCCCATTCCTTTTCTAAATTCTACGAATTTTGCAGCTGGTAGTGGCTTAGTTAGCATATCTGCCAGCTGGTTACTTGTAGGAAGGTACATAAATTTAATTATATCCTTTTCTACTTGTTCTTTTGACAAATA
>NW_017142102.1:0-330 GCF_001652005.2 Ceratina calcarata
TCTATGGATTTTCACTTGTAAGAGCGTCACGCACATGTATGCATGTGAATTGAGATGTGTTTGATCCAATTTCCGTACCATTTTATACCCTTTCAAGCTCGATTTTCAAAAAGATCGGTTCTTTTTCATTAATACAGAAATTACACGCTTTCAACGTTTTAGCACCGAAAATAACTAAACGAACAAATAACAGAAACGCACAAATTGATTGAACGTAAATTACACAAAACTGATTTAAATTTAATTCCGAATAATTAATTGACGTTTTGAGATCCGTAATAATAGATAAAATTCTAGTTCAATTAATTATGTAAATTCCGTACTTTCAGA
>NW_017142103.1:0-330 GCF_001652005.2 Ceratina calcarata
TGACTGCTTTTGGGCAATATAGGTATATACAAAGTTTCAGTCTTTCTAGTGTTAATTTACGGTGAGGTTGGAAGAAACACTGTACTGGCAGCTTGACTCTATGCAGAGAGATATCCTGAAAAAAATCATCCTTGTCGACAAACTTTTGACCACATTGTTCAGTTATTTATTTCAACAGACAGTGTTAAATCATTGATAAGAGAACGATCGAAACCTGCTACTGGAGATGATAAACATGTTTTAATATTGGCTGCAGTAAATAGTGATTCAACTGTAAGTTGTCGAAAAATTGCCCGTTTTTCGGATATCTCAAAATCAAGTGTATGTCGC
>NW_017142104.1:0-330 GCF_001652005.2 Ceratina calcarata
AGCCCATCCCAGCCCAAATCGAGATAGCAGCGTGCTTCGCGGAGATCATTCCACTGGAAGAAGCTGAAACTTGAAAACAAGGTACCATAAAAAACAACACGAAGGTCATAATGGCGATGGGAGAGGTTCTAGGACAACTAAAACGTTTGACCTGAGTCACTCTTGGTGTAGATGTCTTAACGTCAACTTGTAGAATAAATGCCAGAGTTTCGAGTATTTCAACCTATTTCAACGCCCACGTATTTATTTCATCCTGACGCCATTTTGTTTATTTAAAACTTAGATTTACGTTAATCTTACAAGAGGCTAAGCTCAGACTTTGGGCATTTA
>NW_017142105.1:0-330 GCF_001652005.2 Ceratina calcarata
ACTGAGAATTTTTATCGCCAAATCATTCATTGATTCACTCATTACTCAATCATTCTCTCACGATCACTCACTAATGTACTATCTTCTTTAACTTATATTCTTTTCGTGGAAATCGTGTCAAACCATACATTCTGTATAAAACATTCCCATACTTGGATTAACTAGTATATTTCTATTTCTAATTACAGACGCCAACTACTGAAGATGAGTAGTTATCTGTATCCTCGAAGTTTAATGAAATATGGGATTTTCCATACGCAGTCGGGGCCATAGATGGAAAACATGTCATGATTCAAAATCCAATTGGTGGAGGATCAGATTTCTTCATAT
>NW_017142106.1:0-1133 GCF_001652005.2 Ceratina calcarata
TCTGGCCATTTTTTTCTGGACGTTTAGGAGTTGTTGGATGTACTTTGGTTGTTTTGGGATATTGACAGACCAGATTGGGACTCCATAAAGTACAATCGAGTTGAAGGTATTTGCATAAAGTTTGCGAATATTCTCCGATTTTCCACCTTTCAAGTTAGGAAGCATTTTAGTGACATTGTTTACATAGCCTGTTGCTTTAGGGATTAGGTAGTCCATGTGATTTTTAAATGTTAGATTTCTGTCTATGTATAGCCCTAGATATTTAAAGGATTCAGTGAAGACAATTCTAATATTATCAACGCATATGTAGTTGTTTCGAAGGTAAGTGCGTTCGCTACTGGTTGAAAAACAAAGTACAGAGGTCTTGTGAGTAGCTATTATTAATCCAATTCTCTTTATATTGTTGAATAGGATTTGTGTGGCAACTGACGCTCTTGCGCGGCATTGCTCGAGACTGTTAGCAGTTACAATCAGAATTGTGTCATCTGCGTAGCCCACGGATTCTACGCCGCTTGGCATTGGAGCTCTAAGAATAGTGTCATAGCCAAGGTTCCACAGGATAGTCGCCAGAACTGAACCCTGCGGAACTCCTGCATGCACATATTTATTAATTATTGCTCCGTTTCTATCCTTGGTCGTAATTACACGATGTCGTAGGTAATCATTGATTATTTTGATTAAATAGGTAGGGAAATTTTTTTCTTTCAGACCGGCAATTATTGCTCTCCATGGTATTGAGTTAAAAACATTAGAAATATCAACGCTGACAGTTATAACTGTTTTATCATTTGATATTCCTGACTGTATTTCGTTTAAGACCTTGTTGATAGCGTGGACAGTACTTCGACCTTTCCTGAAGCCGAATTGGTTCGGAGAGAGTTTATATTTGGAGTCTGACATATGGTTTTCAAACCTCCCCACAATAATTCTTTCAAAAACCTTACTAATATCATCAAGAAGGCACAGCGGCCTGTAGGCTGAAGGATCAGTTGCGGGTTTATTGGGTTTGCTCAAGAGCACTACTCTAGCTTTTTTCCATTGTACAGGAAATATGGATTTCATCAGGCATTCTGAAAACAGATTACAGAAGAAGGGTAAGTTGATAGAAATCAGCCGTGCAACGATGAAGTACG
>NW_017142106.1:2665-8013 GCF_001652005.2 Ceratina calcarata
GTTATAAATAGGACACAAAGGGCCATAAATGGGCTATAGATTGTATACATTCAAAGAGGAGTCGATCTCATTGGTCACTAGACAGTGGGTTTAGCCTAGCAGCTTCCCTCTGTCTTTCAGACTCTTCCTTTATCCGCAGAATTGTTTCACAATAGACAGAGGTGCATCTCCAATTCTTTTCAGAGATGAGCATTGCGTCGATTGATTCTTGAAGATTGCGTTTAGGACCGATAATGGTGAACAGTCTCTGCTTTTTCCCGAACCAGGCGTGGCATTAAAACAGAGTGTGCAGATTGTCATCGTTCACCTCTGCACAGTGATGGCACTTCGAGGAGGGTTCCTTGCCTATTCTATGTAAAAATTTACCGAAGCATCCATGACCTGTTAATATTTGGGATAGGTGGAACGTGACTTTGCTGAACTCTCTCGTTGTCCAGAACTCAAAACAAGGTAATATGGCAGATATCAATGGATGACAAACTAGACGAGGGGCTTGTAGCCTCTCTTTCCATTTATTCATCATGAGCTGAATACGTTGATGGTTTATTTCAGAGATATCGTTGGTACACCAGTTCCTTCTGCTCTTAATCCTTTCCATCGCATAGTAAGTTTGAGATGTAACTTCGATCTGTATGTCGATTGGTATACATCTGGATAGCAGTAGAAAAGCTACAGTTTTATAACAACAAATTATCCTTCTGGCCATTTTTTTCTGGACGTTTAGGAGTTGTTGGATGTACTTTGGTTGTTTTGGGATATTGACAGACCAGATTGGGACTCCATAAAGTACAATCGAGTTGAAGGTATTTGCATAAAGTTTGCGAATATTCTCCGATTTTCCACCTTTCAAGTTAGGAAGCATTTTAGTGACATTGTTTACATAGCCTGTTGCTTTAGGGATTAGGTAGTCCATGTGATTTTTAAATGTTAGATTTCTGTCTATGTATAGCCCTAGATATTTAAAGGATTCAGTGAAGACAATTCTAATATTATCAACGCATATGTAGTTGTTTCGAAGGTAAGTGCGTTCGCTACTGGTTGAAAAACAAAGTACAGAGGTCTTGTGAGTAGCTATTATTAATCCAATTCTCTTTATATTGTTGAATAGGATTTGTGTGGCAACTGACGCTCTTGCGCGGCATTGCTCGAGACTGTTAGCAGTTACAATCAGAATTGTGTCATCTGCGTAGCCCACGGATTCTACGCCGCTTGGCATTGGAGCTCTAAGAATAGTGTCATAGCCAAGGTTCCACAGGATAGTCGCCAGAACTGAACCCTGCGGAACTCCTGCATGCACATATTTATTAATTATTGCTCCGTTTCTATCCTTGGTCGTAATTACACGATGTCGTAGGTAATCATTGATTATTTTGATTAAATAGGTAGGGAAATTTTTTTCTTTCAGACCGGCAATTATTGCTCTCCATGGTATTGAGTTAAAAACATTAGAAATATCAACGCTGACAGTTATAACTGTTTTATCATTTGATATTCCTGACTGTATTTCGTTTAAGACCTTGTTGATAGCGTGGACAGTACTTCGACCTTTCCTGAAGCCGAATTGGTTCGGAGAGAGTTTATATTTGGAGTCTGACATATGGTTTTCAAACCTCCCCACAATAATTCTTTCAAAAACCTTACTAATATCATCAAGAAGGCACAGCGGCCTGTAGGCTGAAGGATCAGTTGCGGGTTTATTGGGTTTGCTCAAGAGCACTACTCTAGCTTTTTTCCATTGTACAGGAAATATGGATTTCATCAGGCATTCTGAAAACAGATTACAGAAGAAGGGTAAGTTGATAGAAATCAGCCGTGCAACGATGAAGTACGGTACTCCAGAGGATCCTGGGGCTGTATTTTTCTTAAGCATCTTTTCGACTGATTTAAGCACTTCTTGTGTGCTGACATTAAGGTTGTTATTCCAGGGGTCACACGGAATTTTCAGTTTCTCATTATGGACCAGTGGAAACAGAGCTGTCAACACTTCATTTAGGAGAGGAGGATCTATTGTTTCTGTAAGTGGAATTGATGAATGAGCTTCTTTCTTAGTTGCCCATTTATAGGGGCGGCCCCAAGGATCAGCATCTAACTGTATCAGTAATGATTTCCAGCATTTGTTTTTAGCGGCACCGATCGTGTGTTTCAGGGCTTTTTTAGCCATACGGTAATTGTTTTCCTTCGTAACGATGTCAGGAGTTATGATAGTCTTACCCTTCTTGGCACGTTGCCAGGATCTCCTAAGTTTAAGGCATTTTTTCCAGATCGAATCAATTTATTGAGACCACCAGGGTTGCGGTGGAAGTTTGCTATATGTAACGCGTTTTGTCATGGATGCTTTGCATAGATCCGTAAGTAATTGGTTAACGCCATTGACTTTTTTATTGATCCTGGAAAAGCGAGTCATTTTATTGGACCATAAGAATGTGGTCAGCATAGAGTCACAAATATTTGGATTGAACGATCTGATATTCCACTTTTGTGTGTTTGAAAGTTTTGATTTCCTTCTAGTTGGTGGTGAGTATAAGAAGGAAATATAAAGGTGGTCTGACATCGTCTAGGACCTTCCAACCCGTTATATTGGCTAATGCTAATCTATTTGCAAATGTGACGTCAACTATGGATGATCCTTGCGGTTGAATACACGTAGGAATTCTATCAGTATTGAGGAGGAACAAATTGAGCGATCGAGCCCATCCGGCGAGAATATTGCCTCTAAGGTTGCTTTTGGGGCAACCCCAGGTAGTACTATAGGCGTTAAAGTCGCTACTTAGAATTATCTGCGATTTGTGCCTTTTTTGGATAAGCTGGCCAATTTGATGTAATCGTTGTTCAAGTCCAATACGATTCTCGTTTTGGGGGAAAATACACTGAAATCATAGTTGCGGAGTCTGTGTCGGCAGCCACAGTATTGTTATCATTGATAACAACTCTGGTCTCAGGTGAATATTTCGAGTTTAGGACTATAGCTGCTCTGTTGTTTGTTTTGCGAATCCAACCTACCTTAGCAGCATTATAGGGTTCTGATACTAGAGCGATATCTATATTGTTGGCTATCATATGGCTCTCTAATAGCGACTGGGGCGCGATGGCGTGATTGAGGTTAATCTGTATGAATCTTAGGTTTCTGGCAGTTGGTAAAGATTTGGTTCTCTGTGCCATGTTGGATTTTAAGTTGTAGTGGACTCCTCCGGTCGCTTCACAGTCAGCACGTTATTCACGAATCTAGTATTTGGTGGATTAATGGGCTTTCTAATCATACTGGATTTCTTAAACAGAGTGTATGTCGCACAGTTTACTGAACCCATTTTGTGCTTGAATTCATGTTTATTCGACTCGCATAATTTACAGATTGGATCCTGATTCTTACATACATTAGGAGTATGGTCATCGTGTCCGCATTTGAAACACCAACCATTCCAGTCGACCTCTGAGGTGCAGTTTCCTCGAACATGTCCGTATGCCCAACATTTGAAGCATTGAGCTGGTCTATCGTCAAGTGGAATGAAATGGGCTTGGGACCATCCAATTGTTGCTGATTGAGTAATGGTAAGTTTGTATGCTGCCTGTTCGTCGCATTTGCACCAAACAGTCGCAGTACCTTTAGAATTGGCTCTGATGGGTCATAGAGTGAACTTCTCGTCATTTCCACATATTAATTTCAGCGCATTTAAAATTTCGGTATGCGTAACGGAGTAATCGAGTCTGGTTATCAGTAACTCTTTGTTTTTGAAAGGACATGAAACGAGTACATCTCCCGGGCTAAATATTGCGTCTATTTTTTCTTTGAGGACAGAAGCTCTCCCCGTAGCTCCACTTTTGGGGATTTCAAGGATTAAACCGCCGTTAATTGATGCCCGTGGTCTAATGGAATTTATTCCGAGTTCCTTGAGATCGACGTTTTCTCTTGCTTTAGCGAGGATCTGTGGTAGCTTTAATGAACTGCCCTTAACTTCAGTAACGTATAAAATCTCCACGTTCCTGGGTTTCTTGTTAGCTAGGTGAGTGCGCGGGGCTGGGCTCGATTGAGGTGGCGCTATTGTACTAGGAGGTAAGTTTTGGTCAGCGGGTATACGGGTAATCTCCTTGATCTGTGGCTTTCTTCTTGGTTTTTTGCTAGCTACGACTGACCACTTCTCCGAGGTAAGCGGAGATGGTATTGGAGGAACTTTGCGTGCGGTGGATTTGCTGAGAGGATTGTCTATATAAGGAGAGCTCGAAACGTCGGTTTGGAGAGTTTGTTGTGGCCTGGGTTTATTATTTAGCAAGGTAATGACCTCGTTTTTAAAGGTTGCTAGTTTATCATCGATGTTACGATTAATAGTATCAATCAATTTGGATTCAATCTTTTCGTTGGTAACATTCAGTATTTTATCTACAACAGGCATGTTAGAAGATGGCGCAGGAGAAGACAGCACAGAAGCATGAGCAGAGTCAGATAGGGTCTGGGAGGACTGTTTGGCTAGGCGTAATTCAATTGATTGCAGGCGAGTTTCCAGGTATTTCACCTGTTTGGTCAGTTTTAAATTTTCCTCAGCCAGATCGGTTGCTTTTTTGCAATTGTGATTCTTAGGAGGTTCACTGCCCAATTCTGAGCATACTTTCTTAATTGTTTCTTCCGCATGTTTCAATTTTTTAATGTATCCTCCTTTTAAGTTTGAGGAGGTCTTGCGGACTACTTCGACTTCTTTAACGCAGTCTAAGAGAATACCGGCGAGATTAGAAGCGGTTTCATCTTGAATGAGGGAAGTATTGCTGGCCCTATCATCATCAGAGGCATCGGTAATGGAATCATCAAGATCAGGGTCGCTCCTTTTGTACGATTTCTTTTTACCGCGGCTACTGTTCTGAGATAACTTAGATTCACACCATCTGTTTCAGCACTAGGGCCAGCTAGAGCTCTTTTGCGTTTGACGTTGAGACTGGGAGAGTTCTAGCAAAAGAGTCATCGGCGATTGGATAACGGTTGCCCGATGGGGGTGTTCGTGCTAAAGAATGTCTTGGTGTGTGTCCCAAGGCATAGGAAGAGGAATTGGAATGCTCCCCAATTTCAGGGATATTAGTCCTTACTGGTAGTGGCAAATCTTCATCAGTATTCAATGAATCTGAGTAATGTCTGAAATTGGGGTCATTGTTTTTATTTTCCAGGGCTGTGATGTTCCCACTAGAAGATTTATCAAAGAGGGAGGAAAGACTTTCATTGTTTGCGTCTGTCTTTTGCGTAGATTTCTTTGTTTGTGTTTTGTTGGTTTTTGTTTTGAAAAATTCCATAATTTGTAGTTGATACCGCTTATGCACCAGGGAACGAGCAGCACACAGGGGGGTACACCCGTGGCTCTCCACACTCGGCG
>NW_017142107.1:0-330 GCF_001652005.2 Ceratina calcarata
ACCTTGTACTATGCACATGCAAATTCCATTGAATATAATTAATTTTGTCTAATTCCGTCGAGGTGCGAACGTATTCGAACCCATATATATGTATGAGGTAGTAATCCTCGTCTTCTTTCTCTTTCTATTTGCGAGTCACGTGTGTGGTTGGCTTCTGTACTCTATCTATATTATCTCTATACTTACAATTGTGGCGTCGCTCCTCCAGGACGTCACACATTATGTTATTACCTATATTATATTAAGTGGGTCAAGTTGAACCTTAAAGCATGGAGGAAGCATGCCGTGTAAAAAAGTATAGACGACGGTGAAAGAGAGAGAGAGAGAGAG
>NW_017142108.1:0-330 GCF_001652005.2 Ceratina calcarata
TTATCTTTTAAGTGTCCCCAGAGGAAAAAATCAAGCGGCGTAAGATCCGGTGATCAAGCTGGCCAACAAATCCTTGCACCTCGTCCTATCCAGCGATCGGGAAACATTCTGTTTAATGCATTGCGCCCGATAAGAGCATTGTGAGCTGGACAGCCGTCATGCGGGAACCACATCCTTCATCAATATTGTAATGGAACATCTTCTAACAATGCGGGTAATTCATTGGTTAAAACATCTGAATATTTTTGTCCATTTCAACGGTTCAATCAACCTGGAAAGTCGAATTCTGAGGTATATTTGAGGATATATTTGCAGTCACTTTCTAGGTAC
>NW_017142109.1:0-330 GCF_001652005.2 Ceratina calcarata
GCATCAATATTTTTTCATAAACAAAATGAAAATTTTGAAATTCAACATATGTAACTTAATTTTTAATAACCAAGTAAGATTTCTGATTTTGCACAGATTCATTAATGTAATAACTGATAACTCTTACAATTTGGATGCTTTCATTTAATGGCAGATACAATTTTGCTAGAACAGCTGTATTACTTCCGGAATCGCAAGGTTCCGGAAAGTGATTTACGTCACTGTTACTTTTACCCCCAAATTTACTACATTCTTTCTTTACTGGCAAGTCGACGACTATACTACATTATACGACACATTTCAAGTATCAAACATATGAAAAAGTATGAA
>NW_017142110.1:0-330 GCF_001652005.2 Ceratina calcarata
AAGAAAAATGCATAGAAAAATGCTTTCTTAACATGTCCTTTGATGTCAGTGCCTACAACTACTGCATAAAAAGCTTCTCACCAGCATCAATAATTAAATGGATATTTTCTTCTATATTTTTTAGCACGTAGCTAGTTATTATTAGCATTGTTCTTCCAACGATCTGATTTCTTTTTAATTATAGGCAATGCGTTTTCCTGAAGTACATAAACTTTTGGGATTGATAGTATAGCCAATACATCCTTAAGAATGATACAATATTACAAAATTACTTAAACAATTTATTTATGACTCGTATATTATATTTAAATACACTATAAAATATTTTAA
>NW_017142111.1:0-330 GCF_001652005.2 Ceratina calcarata
ATATTAACCGCCAACTACGTACTACTCTAAGCCGCAGGATGGCTCTCGCGACACTACACAAATTCCCCAACCAATCCGAGTTTACCAGCCAAGCCAATCACATCACCAGAAACAAGCCTCGACTCGAATATCCCTATATTACACCACACACACACATAACCCAAGCTCCACCTCGTAATTCTCATACAATAAAAGAACAGAAACTAATCCCTTGGCTTTCCAGGCCTCAACACCTTCCCTTGAATTTATAATACACTAAAACAACCCCTTCCCTCAACAATTTCCAATTTCATCACTAGGGACTATCCTCAATGCAAATGACCCTATATC
>NW_017142112.1:0-330 GCF_001652005.2 Ceratina calcarata
TAAACACCCTGTATATAATAATTATTCGTCTAAGTTAGATGGGACATCTTATATTATGTATTGTATGTGGATATAACTGTATCACAGAGTTGGAGATGTTTTAATTGCCGCATTAACAATTAATATGTCAATTCCTTTAAATCTCAATCGAAAATTGGAGTATTTTTTAAGTAAGAATTAAACTTCAATCGTTAATTCGAATTTCTTCAATAATCAAATAATTTTAATTCATAATTACTCAAATCCTCATAAAAAACCGAACATTAATTGGTGTTCGATTGAATTAAAAATTTAATCATTTATCTACAATCCTGTTGTATCACGTATAGC
>NW_017142113.1:0-330 GCF_001652005.2 Ceratina calcarata
TTGTGTTTCAGTAGATTATCGTTTTAACTTTTAGGTGAGGTGAACACACTCCTGCAAATACATAATTCGGAATCCTTTAGATGAGGTAAATCCATTAATCAAGGTCGAGGTAAGGTGCATACCTTTGGTTGGGCTTAAAAGGGAGAAGCCGCTGTCTGAATTTCTCAACAATTTCTAAGCAAGGTAATATCATTCCATTATTAATTGATTGTTTGATACGCTATCAATTCCGTTTCCATTGTGTTTCAATAAGTTATCGTTTTAACTTTTTTAGATGAGGTGAACACACTCCTGCAAATATATAATTCTCAATCCTTTAGGTGAGGTAAA
>NW_017142114.1:0-329 GCF_001652005.2 Ceratina calcarata
AATACATGAATAACAGGAGAACAATGTTTAAACTGTGGTTTAAGATAGAAAGATTGGACGGAGAACGGAGATACGATTGGAATCGCGATACACGTATCGAATTTAATTGCGGATCGCATTGTGAAGTTAGCGGACGACTCGTTAGCAGCGAGCGTTGTTAATGAATCGAGATATCGCGGCATTATCGTTTCACCAGCCGTTTGCCGTTTTCGTTACACGAACACGCTGTTCATTAAACCGTAGGAGAGATCGTTTAATTGGTAATTAACGCGATTAACCGAGTGAACCTTTACCATTTCTCGTCTTCAAGCATTATTTCAGGTTTTACA
>NW_017142115.1:0-329 GCF_001652005.2 Ceratina calcarata
CTAATGGACGGTATCTCATCCGATTTGACCAGGACGGATTTGTGTCGTCGGTCGTGCTCAAGCCCATTAAGGGTAATTCGAGCTCCGTTGCGGTCCCGAAATCTTCGCCGGCACCGCAGCAAACCGCGTCTTCGACAACGACGATGCAGCCGCCTCCTCCGACTACGACCACACTGGTTCGCTTGACCGGACCCAGTGCAACCCCGATTCGGGGCAGGAAACGGGGCAACAGGAATTCTCGCCCCTATTCGCGAAATCGCCAGGAGAGATCGCTGGTGCGGTCATCGGAACATCATAGGCCCCGAGAAGACCGGCGCCAAGATGACCGA
>NW_017142116.1:0-329 GCF_001652005.2 Ceratina calcarata
AAATGAAGATAAATGAAATGTAGAATGAAGAAATAATATTGTAGGTCTTCAGATAACATAGATAAGATTTTTGAATTAGAGATACCATGATTTTACAAGAATAACAGTTTAACCATGAAATGACCTAAGAAATACAAAGGTGGGGATCTCTTCTTCAATGTTTCATATACTTTAACAAAATCTGGTATTGACTTTGCCAAAAACTAGAATGATCTTCATGCAGTGCAAGAAAATAATAAAAATAGGAATAGGAATAAGTGATTAAAAAAATAATCCTAATTATTTATAATATAACATAATTCATGCAAATGAATTAATACTGCAAATCC
>NW_017142118.1:0-330 GCF_001652005.2 Ceratina calcarata
CTTCAATTAAAAAAGAGTTATAACGGTATCATTGCAGTTGAATTAAACTATTTAATACTAATAGGTGTGTATTCCTCTCCAATATCCCGATAAGAGAGTATGAAAAATTCCTCAAGGATCTGGACTACACAATCGAAGGCGTGAAACACGATCAACCGTTAATAATAGCCGGCGACTTCAACGCNGCTTACGTGGGCTAAAAAGAACAACTTAATCGTTAGTAATAAAAATGACAAAATAACCTGTGTAAGACCCCAAGGTTCCTCCTTTATTGCCCTAACGTGGGTAAACAGGACTGCAGATGAAATCCTGACTCGATGGGAAGTATCT
>NW_017142120.1:0-329 GCF_001652005.2 Ceratina calcarata
CCAAACAGAGGTTTCGCAAAAATCACTTATATCTAAGTGCGTCGGCTTCGTATCCCTATACCGATGGGCTCGCCCACACCATCGGCTGACCTGGTTACCTACTTCGAATTGCTCGCACCTTTCTGCTCGCGGTAACCGAAGGTGCTAATTGCCGGTTCGAGGCGTCCTTATTAAGGCGTGTGTCGCATTCGCGGTTGCGAGAAGGCCGTCTCGGGCGACGCCACCTAGCGTCCGCTCCGAGAGGCTTGACGCGTCGGACCGGTTGCGCGTTTTCGCGGGGATGGAGACAATATGCTCCGTCACAAATCTTTCTAAGGACACATCATACA
>NW_017142121.1:0-329 GCF_001652005.2 Ceratina calcarata
CTTAACCTTAATGTGTAATTGTGTAAAGTATTATTATTTTAGTATTTTTAATTCCAATCATTTTATTACTTGCAATATATTAGCAATGCGTTACTGTGAAGTAGAAGGATGCAACAATTCTAGTATTCGTGGTTTTAAAATGTGTCACTTTCCAACGTCTTCAAATCGAAGGCAGAAATGGATTGAGTTTGTCGGCCGTGCAGGATGGACACCTAAAAAATATTCAACATTATGTGAGGCAAGTGAACTACTTTTTTTTCAGAAAACATATCTTTTCATATTCATGTCTTTGTTTCATACATTATTTATACTATTTATTATTCATACAT
>NW_017142122.1:0-329 GCF_001652005.2 Ceratina calcarata
ATATAATGATAGAATGTACTTAGATATTGTAGATATGAGCTCTTTCATCGTTCAGATAATAATTACGTACTGTCGCAAGGTCTTTCTGAGATAATCCTTTACTTTGCCTGCCTTGTTGAATTAATTTGCCAAGATCAAGTGGGATTTTGTCATGTTTCAGTTCTTCCGTTTCCCTGTCTAATTTAGCTGTATTTTTAGTTGCCACATGTTGTTTGTTTGTACCTCCACCCCCTACGTAATAAAAAGTAATATAACATTTTTATAATTTTCATACCTACAAAAATATTTAATATCAATTTATTTGAATATAGAAGATAACAGTATGTATG
>NW_017142123.1:0-329 GCF_001652005.2 Ceratina calcarata
CAGCTATTTTTAGCATCACGGATCGCGAGTTTTAGTTGTTTCTTGTCAGACCAGTCATGTCTCACTTTTAAGACACTCCGCTTCCAGCGGAAACCGAGTTCCATCATCCTCAACTAACTGTAACAACGTGCGGATAGCCAAGAATGGAGCGCAGGCAGTCTCATAGGTGACGGTTGTCAAACGATAATCGGCCGGAACATCCTCTGCGGTAGGGGCCCAGACGATCCTTTGAAAGTCCTGATCTGCGCGCTTCACCTGAATCTGCCTAAACATTTTAACAATATCCGCGGTAAAGGCGAATAAATATCTGCGCCAATTCAGTAGAATTA
>NW_017142124.1:0-329 GCF_001652005.2 Ceratina calcarata
AAAGAAGTGATAGTGAATCATTTGCTTCTGAACGTAAATCACGTGCCTCTTGTCGGATGATAAGTTATCATTGATAACACTTTAATTTCCAGTTCTTAATCAAGTTATCAAGATTTTTAGTAGCGCTTACAGTTTATTTTACTGATTATTATCCGATTAATTGTCGACTGCAAATTCAATCCAATCCAATTTAATTAATTGCAAGCAGTACATGTTCGAATCAGTGATTGTTCCTGATAATAACAATTCGTAGTAGATGAAGCCTTTAAAATCTCACCATACGGACAGATCTTCTTAGGATGTAATCCGACTTTCGAGGTTGTTCGTAG
>NW_017142125.1:0-329 GCF_001652005.2 Ceratina calcarata
GTGTCAACAATTCAGTGTGTTGCCTATTGTAGTGGGAGCACTGGGATCTATATCTCGTAGAACTAGAGATAACCTTAAACAATTAGGATTTAATAGGGATGACATACTCACCATATCGCTGACAACATTGCGATCGTCAATAGAAATGGCAAACGCTTTTATAGACTACGCATAGTGGGAAGCTTACTGGTTCAGGACTTCACAAACAAAAGGACATGATTTTGGATTACGGAAAGGATTCGAGGCATACGATAATGGCTAAATTAATAGCTCAGGCAGAACATATCAACAGGGGGGCGAACATCTAACCCTGGAAAAGTGTGCACACG
>NW_017142126.1:0-329 GCF_001652005.2 Ceratina calcarata
ATTTTCGACTTATTTTCGACCAAAGAACACGTCCTTAAAATATTGCCCACTAGTATGTTTACACCCTGTATACCACCAGCATGCCGGTGTTGCGCGCTCTTTGATGCACACGAAGGAAAGTTTTCCTATCCGGCAGACGAAGATGAGAAAATCTTTCTGCATACATTTCGCGTGCTCTAATCATGCTGCAGCGTGCTTCTCCATAAATGAGGTGTATGTCCGCGAGGTCAATCGTTGAAAAGTCGTTCGGCATTGTTAAAAATACGCGTAAGTTGGAGGGATCCGCATGTGTAACATGCGCCTCCGCACGTAATGCATATATTAGGAGA
>NW_017142127.1:0-329 GCF_001652005.2 Ceratina calcarata
CATTAGTGTTAGATTTATAAGAATATTTTAAAGACCTTTCTGAGTGTAGTCGCCAATCTTGTTACTTTGTTCTCCTTCTAGACTCATTTTTGAGTTTTCCTGTTAGTAAAAAAAAATATTCTCCCATTATTTTATGCATGATATTCATCAATTTGTACCACAAATTAATGAATTTTATTTATAATTTCGCGCATGCAGCCCGCCGCCATCTACTCCCTCCCAAATCGACTAGTCGTACCACGATTTCATCGTTACTGTATTACTATATGGGTGAGGGCGATCGCATATACACCGGCGGTCCACATTCACGAATATTTTTGCCTATTTGA
>NW_017142128.1:0-329 GCF_001652005.2 Ceratina calcarata
ACTTTGTGTACATGGTGGGTTATCTCCAGCCATTAGGACACTAGATCAAATTAGGATGATTGAACGAAATCAAGAAATTCCACACAAAGGTATTATCAAGGCTTTATAAAATTGTAATATGTCATTGTTTTTATTTAATTTTTTATTTCAGGTGCTTTTTGTGATTTGGTTTGGTCCGATCCAGAAGATGTTGAGTCATGGACTATTAGTCCACGTGGAGCAGGTTGGCTATTTGGGAGTAAAGTAACATATGAATTTATGGAAATCAACGATCTTAAACTTATTTGTAGAGCTCACCAATTAGTTCACGAAGGTATGTACTATTGTAA
>NW_017142129.1:0-330 GCF_001652005.2 Ceratina calcarata
TATATGCATTACGTGCGGAGGCGCATGTTACACATGCGGATCCCTCCGATTTACGCGTATTTTTAACAGAAGGAAGAATTAAAAAAAGACGAAAACCAATCACACAAATAAATTTTGATTTTGGAATTGATTTCTTATGAATGTTTTTTGTTTCATTACATACCTTAAAGTACGTTGTCCTGCCACGCCACGGATCCAATNGATTATCTTCAGTCGTTGTTCCTTCCTGAAACAACGAAATAAAAAAATTATGCAGCGCGCATGCTGACAGAACAATATTATCTGCATATTGTGGTTTGACGTTCAATCTTCTACTGAAGACTCTAAAGC
>NW_017142130.1:0-329 GCF_001652005.2 Ceratina calcarata
ACTTCTGCCCTAACATCATCTCATAATATACCTACTTTAAATAATATGCTAAGCAATATAAATGATAATATCGAAACGACATTAGCAGATTTCAGGAAGGAGATTGTTACCCTCCTAGCTGAAAAAACTCAATGTCCTTACCCTGTTTCTATCTCTGCATCCTCATCTTCTCACCAGGCTCCTTCCACGACTAGTAGGAAACCTCTCAATGTTGCATCAGCCCCGGTCAATATCCCTGCTCCTCATACTCCAGAATCTTGGGCCACAATAACTAAAAGAAATAAAAAGAAAAATCAAAATCAACAAATTTCAGGTGCATCATACTTACC
>NW_017142131.1:0-329 GCF_001652005.2 Ceratina calcarata
GAAAAGTAAACATGAGCCGAACGATATCGGAGGTGGTGTCATTTTAACCACTTGTACTGGGAACTCACGCTAGGCACGTCCGATACTTATGTTTCAAGGTCGCCAAGAACGTATTGTATGCGTTGGTTTCCAGCGCGGCGAATGTCCAACATTTGCAGCCACAAAGTATTAGAAAAATTGATGTTTACAGAAAACTACGGTTTATAAAATTATTCCATGTGCCTTCTTTAGGTCACAAGCAATTTTTAACACACATTATGTCATCATACATTACGAAATCAATATTCTGCCCTTCAGCTTAGTAATTCAAGGTTTAATAATGTGTTTAA
>NW_017142132.1:0-329 GCF_001652005.2 Ceratina calcarata
TCCCTCTCGCGATCCACTTTGCTCTCGCACCTCATCCTTTACTCGCCTTCTTATCTTGCCTCGATCCGACACCGCATCCCCGCTTCCTTTTTCCCCTCCTTCTTCTTTGTTTCTGCCTTTTTCCTTTTGCTTCCAGTTCGCCGATTTTTATGCTTTACTTTCCGCAGCAGTGGGCCGGGTTTCATCGAACGGGTAGAAACGATTGGAAGGGACTCGCTGAGATAAGATTCGTCATCTTGTGCGAAGTAATTGCAGAGTCCTCTGGAAAATAATAGGGAGGCAAATGTTTTGTAAATTTACTAAAAATGCGGTAAAATAATTTATTACAG
>NW_017142133.1:0-329 GCF_001652005.2 Ceratina calcarata
ATGTATGTATCAGATTTAACAAGATCGGGAATATATGGAATTCAAATAAAAATTCGTGTGATACAACAAATTTCTAAAATTGTATTTTTTTTTCATGTCATGGAAAATGAACAATCGTTTCACGATAAGTTTGTAAATTTAATTTGTGGACGTCATCAAATTGAACAATCTATATTATTACGTTAGAATGAGCTAATAAATTATTAATTAATAATCATGATTTTCATTGAAGAATAAAATAACATTACATTAAATTAATTAATGCGTGAACAGCAACGGACTAATCTAATAAGAAAGAAAACAGGACGGAGACAACATTTTTAGCATGG
>NW_017142134.1:0-329 GCF_001652005.2 Ceratina calcarata
CTCTAATTTTTATCAATTACAATTTTATAATTTTCTATTGCTTATCTACTGCGATCGTCTTTATAAATTGCCGACTTGCGAGTAAATTTTTTGACCGCCACTGTGTGTTTCAAAAAAGAAATATTGCTTCTTTGTGTAACTCATTGTTTGGACAATTGTTATTATCAATCGTCGAGCGAACAGCTATTAAAATTTGTTAAACAGTACATGGCGAATCACGAAACGGAAGAGGAACGGAGGGTAAAACAAACGAGAGACCTGATATAGTAACAAAGATAAAATGAACGACAGATCGCTCAAGAAAGGCAGAGAGATAATAAAAAAAAAAA
>NW_017142135.1:0-329 GCF_001652005.2 Ceratina calcarata
AATCTTCGTATTGAATCCCGAATTTCTAACACATCATATGTGCGAAATCTCGCGTCGCACCATTAAAGACAGTTGTTTGGAATTGTGCAGAACGGTCTTATTAGCATCATGATCCACAACATTTCTAAACGCCATTCAACACAAAATTCATAAAAGTTTATTTTGGACTGACTCGACATTCGTTTTAAACTGAATAAATAAGCGGCCGATACTCTGAAAATCTTCGTGGTTAACAGTGTAGCCGACATACAATAAAAAACTGACGTTAAGAATTGGCTGCCCTCAAAATTCACCTTCGAATAATTGAACACCTTTACCATCGAAATAGA
>NW_017142136.1:0-329 GCF_001652005.2 Ceratina calcarata
CTGTGAAAGTTAGTCTAGATTATAATTAATAATAAGAACAGTATTCGGTGCATTAATTTCACTGTGAAGAGCGATTTGTTTTTAGATAGGGTCGCTCGTAAGCTTGTATCGTTATCCCTCGATCGAGTGTCATTGGCAAATTGCGGGGGATTATTGGGAGAAAAATGGGGATTGATTTTGGCGATTTCTTGCTCCGGGAAAGAGGGTTGCGAATGTTTGATGGAGAGATAAAGCTCGAGGGTTGAAAGAGTGATTGCGGAGTGACGGATGCAGTTAGGCGTGAGTAGATAGATTTAGATGATAATTGTCGACGGTGAATTATTAAACTA
>NW_017142137.1:0-329 GCF_001652005.2 Ceratina calcarata
TCGTATTGTGTCCGTTGAAATACATCTTCTTCACGTGTTTCCAAGCAGAATTCATCTGTTGTTCATACATTTGAAGTACACAAGTCGACATATATGCATCTCAGCCGAAGGTACCCAGACAGTGACTGTACATATATCCTCAAATATACCCCAGAATTGCACTCTCCAGGTTGATTTCCGCGTTGTTTCCGTTGAAATTCATATCCTTCACGTGTTTTAAAGGAGGAAACATGTGTTGTTCAAACGTAAGTAGTATACAAGTCGACTTACATGCTCTTAAGCCGAAGGTACCTCGAAAGGACCTCTAATCCTATCCTCAAATATACCTC
>NW_017142138.1:0-10587 GCF_001652005.2 Ceratina calcarata
GTGTATATTTTGCGCACTAATGTACTGTAGAAATTATGTATCAATAAGGAAAAGTATATTAAAATTATTAAACAGGTATTTAGAATCTGCTGCGAGAGATACGTCTTACTTTGAAATAGATGAGACTGAAAGTTTAGGATCGCGAAAGTGTGTTCGTCAAGTATTGTCTGATACTAGATTCAAGCGTAAAAGCAAATCCTTGTCAGAAGAGGAACTGGTAAAAGAATATTTATATTACTTTAATCTTCTTTTTCCTAAACTATTTTGTATTCAACACAAAAAGAATAAGTAAATCTCTATAGACACATATAAATATTTCAAATAGCATTAAAACTCATGTAAAAGAATTAGAAGAATTAGAAAAAGTTTATAATATAAATTAACATATGTGTACAATAATGGTAAAAAAGAATGGGTTAAAGTATTGAAAAAGAGTCAGACGAATCCTTTCAGGGTCCCTGTACTTGTACTTCGGAAATTACGTTTGAAGAGACCAGAGACAAAAACATTTATGATGAAAGGAGTCCCGTCACTGAACAAACGGATAGTACATCAAAAACTATTGACCCTACAGAAACTGAAACAGATGATGTTACGGAAACAGAACCCACAATGAGAATTTCCAAAGAAGCAGAGGATGTGACGGGTGATACCTCAGAATACGATGATTCAAAAGATGTAAGAGAAATGGAAGAAGCCCCGAAGAAAAAATTTAAGCTTGACGTTTTGGAACAGAATATTAACGCCTTGAGTGAAAAATCTAACACTAAGCAGAAGCTTGATATGTCAGAAAAGAAACCTCGAATCTCCGGAAATCTTAGGGTTTCAAAAGGCTACAGAGTCTCGACAAGTCAAAATCGACAGGAAAAATCTAAGCTTAATGTCCCGAAAAAGAATATTGACGCTCCGATAGACAAACTTAAAATTAAGCAAAATCCTGAGACATCAGAAGAGAAACTTGGAGTCTCAGGAAATCCTAGAATTTCAAAAGACCTTAGAGTCTCGAAACAAAATACTAGGATGACAGAAGAGAGATCTAGAATTTCAGAACAAAAGCCTAGAATTTCAGAACAAAAACCTAGAATTTTAGAACAAGAACCTAGAATTTCGGAGGAAAAATCTAAGCTTTCAGAAGGTCCTACCATCATTGAACAAGTGTCTAAGATCTCGGAGAAAACTTCTAAGGTCTTCAAACAAAAACCTAGGATACCAGCAGAAAAATCTAAGATTTCAGAGGAAAAGCGTATGACTTTGGAACAGATACAAGCGATTTCAGAAGAACCTACAGAAATCGATACGATGCATGAAGAATTATCTGCTGATCCGCAAATTGAAACCACAAAAGTCGATAAAGCAATTGAGACACTCGATCAAGATAAATCTACTCAAACCAAAACTTATAAACGTGATCGAAAACGAACAAGAGAAGAGAGCAAAATTTTAGAGGCAAAAAAATCTAGCAGACCTTCTAAAGTGCACAGTAAAGAGGGCGAAAAGAGAAAAAAAGTAAAGCATCGAAAAATGTAAGTTCCAATGTGAAAAATAAGCTTTTAACAAAATTATATAACAATAATTGAATTATGTAAATATTCATCTTTTTACTTATCATCTATTATATTTATGTTATGTTATCTTTGTTCATGTATTTATATGTATTAAAACTGATCATTACATAGCATCGTTCGGAAAATAAATTTTCGGAAATAAAGTTACTTGTGTGTAATAAAAAAATCAATACTTCTAGCCCCGTATTCACCGAACAAATTTTATATTTAAAAATTTCTTTATATTAAATTGTATATAAATTAATTTACTTTTTTTCGAAATAAATAACATAAATTCTATTCATTAAATAAAATTAATTTCTTAGCTGCAAACATGATACCACTAAGCGCGATTTAAAACGAAGAAGATGCAACTGTTCAGAAAAATCAACATTAACGGAAGGGGAGGAATTTTGCCCTACCAAACGTAGAACGAAGTTAAAAATTGTCGATCGATATATTCCTAAAATATGCGTTTCCACGCGTAGACCGAAATCAAAAGCATTAAGCCAATTCGTCCCGGAAACGTGTTTCCAGAGGAGAGAAATGGAGCAATTTGAACCTAGAGAAGAACTGTATCCAACACGCGAATGTGAATGCAAACATAAAACAGAGAGTTACGAAACGGACACTAATAGGAGTTACATTTTTGAAAGTCCTTGCGAGATCATTACAGATGATAGTCCACAAGTGATGCAAGAAAAGTTCGAACTGCCTAAGGTAAAGAAATATTTGCCTATGTATCAGAGTCCGGAATTAATCGAAGAATTAAAAAGGCACGATCGCATGAGATTGATTCAAGAAAAAGAAGCTGCGAGTCGTAAACTCGGGAGTTCTTTTCGATCTTCAGATACTTCAACATATTCCAGAATGGAAAATCGGAGAATCAGTCAATCTACTGCACCCGACTGTTCAGTAAGTATTCAATAATTCAATTCCTCAATGAACTTTGAAAGAAATCCATATACACATACACTATGACTATCACACATATGACTAAAAATAAAATTTCCTTTCAAGTTCAAAGTAATTGAAGAGGATGACAGGCTACGTTATCAGGAATCACAGGCGTATAGAAGAGTTTTATGCGAACTTAAAAAACGAGCCAGATCCCAAAGAAGAGGTAGAAGACCTGATGAGAGCATACCCTTAATATGCTTATCCCAAAGAGCGGACACAAGTAGAAGAGTAGAACAATTATATCCGACAGAGCGTCGAGCTCGAAAAAAGCCAGATGTACTGAGGAAATTTGCTCATAAAATATTCAAGGTAATTTAAAATTTAAAGTATTGCAACAAAATGTGAATTTCGTAGTTAGTATACGTTTCAGCTCTTCAGTTTGTATTATCGTATAACGCTTTTCAGCCAACTAAATATAAAAGATCCAAATGCAAGGTGCACGAAGAACAAACTACATTTGAACCATCAGGAGCTTCGCATTATGACAGTTCATACGATCCAGAAATATTAACAGAGATATCGTCTCCCTGTAAATGCATCAAAATGATACATGAATCTGAAGCCTGGAAGTCCGCTGATACGAGCGACAATGACGACGTCACTTATTGCCAATGTAAAAGTACTTGATAATATTTTGTATAGTTCAATAAAAATTATAGTCTCATACGATGTATAAACAGTTTTTACAATAAATGTTTTAAAGCAACAGTTTGTTTAAAAAATACATTTTTCGACAAAAATTGTACTATTCGCAACATAATTCATAAGTCAATACAGAAATCCTTTCAACTGTTTTTCAATTTTTCTTTACTATCAAAATGGATAACCAATAAGTCAAGGATTCGACGAGAAAAATGAGTAATTGTCCATTTGAGACGAGATAAAATTAATGTTTTCTCACACAAAGATGTATTTCGGCGATGTCGAGAGTTATTCAGCAGAGGTTTCTCCAAAGAAGAAGAAAAGTATATGTGGAAGACAGCATAAAATTTGATACAGACGGATGTAAGAAGAAGAAATAGTAAATCAAATACTGTAGTTGAATCTTTAGCAAACTAAAATGGTGCTGACAAAATGGTCCGCTTTCAAGATATTAAGATCGAAAAAGCCTGACAGTTCAGAAAAGGACGATATCGCGGATACGGCGGAGAACGCAGAACAGATCGCACAGGGCGTGCAGAATGCACAGGTCACGCAGAATGCACAGGACGCACAGAACGCACAGGACGCACAGAACGGACAGGTTGCACAGAACGCACAGGTCACACAGAACGCACAGGTCGCACAGAACGCACAGGTCGCGCAGAATGCACAAAACGAGCAGAACGCACAGATCGTGCAGAACGGACAGATCGATGCAAAAGCAATTAGTGTTCCTCCACCACCCTCCCCACTTTCTTTTGATGCTGTAGCAGTCACCGATCCTGGAGCGGCACAGGAAGCCAAGAATGGAACGGAAAACGATAAAGAAAAAGGGGACGAGCCCAAAGATGAAGTAGAAGAGAAAAAATTAGTTCTGAATGCGATTAGAATTGGTGACACGAAAACTTGTGCAATGGAAAAATGTGAACCGGAAATATGCGAGAGGATGTTGAAGAAAGAGGATGATTCTGAAGCGAAAATCAATCACACGAAACTAACAGAAATGATAAATAGTTCTATTAAAGAAGCGGTGCAGACTATTGTGGAGCAATGTAGAATGGTATTTACATAAGATGCAAGTATCCAAGATACTTAGTGTTTCATTTCTCAAATATTTATTGTAAGTTAGCAAAAACAAATTGACCTCATAAAGAAGAATTTTTAGGACGCACAATAAATCACTACTCCATTATTTTTTTCTTAATTTTGTAAAAGTTTTTTATTTGTACTTATTAATACAATTGCATGGTCTTGTGATTTTATGTTGTATTTGATTTTGTATTCATCCATTCTTCATTAAAATACTTGCATAAACATTTACAATCCTGTTATAACGTATTGTTTGTTACGTCTCAGGATGAACAAAAGGGCCTGGATAAAAAAACAACGGAGGTGCAGGGTATGTCCGTATGTCACGAGGATACCTGCAGCAAGCAAATGATTCCGGTCCAGATTACACATGAGTCTCGACCACGCACCACTGAGGAATTATTCAAGTGTAGAAAGTATTCAAGCATACAATCAAGTGTTCCGAAATACAACCGAGTTCAGGATAGATACAGTGTTCGAACGTGCCCTAAAAATTTACGCGAAGAAATCAGGAAAAGTCGTAGTAAAAAAGGAACAACCGAGGACAAAGAGATAAAAGATAAAAGACATTCGAAGTCTGCGAATAATGTAAAAACTGATAACCGACGAATGACTGGCAATGTGAATATCTATATTTGTTCAGAGGCCACGGAAAATACTCAAGTAATATAACTTTTATATACTACTAAACACTTTTTTTAATTCATTACATACCAATTCGATTTTTTTGGCATTTTCATATTATTTTATTAAATTATTATTTATGTTGTACATGTATCAAAAATGATTTAATAAATAATCATTGTGAAATGGGGAACTTCATGGGAATATGTGGGAAATTTTGTTTATTAGGTGAGCAAAAAGGAAAAGAAGGTTCAACAATCGAGTTCGGAAACAACAACGACGGAGCGGTCGAAAATTTCGTCGAGTAAACTTGTGACTCGTATCAAAAACAGACGCAGGAAACAACGCGCTAAAGAATTAAGTTCGTTCGAGTGTGTTTCGAAGAAAGAAGAGAGCAGCGACAATAGTACAACCTGTAGTTACGTTACCAAATATACGGAATCGAAAAGCGCTACGAGAGTAAGAAACGGCAGTTATATCGATGTCTGCAACAATCTCGATAACGATATTTGCGTAAAAGAAACAGAATCTACTTTGTCCGATTGTGAGTGTCAGCACGCAAATATTAGCGATACCATCGTCGAGATTAATAAATCAGATCTATCGTTCGAGAGATCAAAATTTGTTATATGCGATAAAGTAGAAAAACCCTGTTCGACAATCTATCCTACAAAGAGTATGTCGAACTCTGAGAGCGAGGAATGGTCGTCGAAATCGATCTGTAGCAGTAGTCGAAACGCGGATTACGTTCCATGTGACACTTGGTCACTGGAACCTAATTACCGTACCACCGACACTGAGAAATCTAGGAAGCCTAAAAGAACCCTCGACCTGTGTAAATATCACATCAAAGATCGAGAATCGATTACTAGATGCGTGCGATGCAATTGTAAGACTACAAAACATTTCTCAAAAGTGGAGAAAGAGCCGTGGATAGTTTGCAATTGTATAACAGAAGAAGAAGAGGGAGAAGTTTCTGTTAAACCTGATACTGATAGGGAGGAAGAGAAAATAACTGTTTGTCGAAAACGCTCGGGAGATGTGAAGTTAGAACCACGCACAAAAGATATCGATCATTTAAGAGACAGTAAAGAAGAATTAGAGGACGTCGACTCTAAGGATGCAAAAATATCAGAAGGAGAAGTAGAAGAGGACACAGATAAAGCCATGCATGAAGACAACCAGGAAAAATTATCTACAACGCCGGAAACTAAATTACTAGTACCTTTTGCTCCTCGAAGATTGATCAGACCTGAAACAAGGGTACTTCAAACCCTTTTGAGACAAGTACAATCTGTGAAACCAGTTGCACCTCCAAAACAAGACGCACAGCCTAAGTCGAAGCCTGTTTCTCCAAATATTTTAAGAAAATTCCATTTACCTAAACATTACACGCTGTTAGGACAATCACTTGAAAAAGAAACGTCTATCGAAGAAACTGGTAAAGAGGTAACAGAAAACAAAAAAGTAGAAAGTAAAGAGACATCGGAAGATAAAAACGATAGTAAAGACAAAGATACTAAGAATTTTCCAGAGAGAGTGAGAGGGTCGTTTCTTTACAAAGGCTTGAAGAAGATGATAGGAAAAACTGAACAATCCGTAACAAGAGCCGAGAAATCGGGAGAAGGGGAAGACGATGGGATTATTGAACCGATATCGGATAATACTAATATCGATATTCCTGAAATAGAAGCCGACAAATCTGAGTCCGTGGTAAAATCTAACGAAATAAAAGGAACAAATAAAGAAAAAGAAAAAAAATCGAAACTCTTTTCATATGTACCGATGATGATTAAGAAAGATAAATCCGAGAAAAATGTAGTTACTTCAGAAAATTCATCTAAAAATGAAAGAAAAGAGAATAAGAGTAGCAATAAGACTGATCCTGCTAATCTTACGGATCCCATTGATACAGCAGCTTCGAATCCTACTGACGATCTTACAGAATCAACGAAAGAAGAAACGAAAACAATTAATACTATTAATAAAGATGGAGTAATTCCTGATGCTATTAAAGAGAAGCAAGATAAATCCAAGTTAGCTGTTGGTAAAATTGCCTTACCTGATCAGGATCAACATACCGATGATGTATTGTCGGAAAAAGAAAATGAAGAACCTCCGAAAACGCATGATCCTCAAGAGACAAATAAAAAACGGGAACTTCACGAATCATTAAGAAAATCACAAGTTAGGAAAGCATCTAATGTTGAAGAAGAAAGGTTGTCTGTGACTCGAAAACCACAAGTTAGGAAAGGATCTGGTGTTGAAGAAAAAAAGTTGTCCGTGTCTCGAGAGCCTGCGATACAAGAACAAAAACCAACTAAAAATATGTACTCCGAGGAAGAACCTGTTACGGCGTGCACGGAACCCTATAAATTACAGTCTCGTACATACATTAGTTCCAAGCCTAGTTCCAAGCCTTATACGATATGTACTAATTCTAAGTACGTGAAGCAGCCAACTATTAACGAGAGCACTACTGTTCAAGAGAACACATGTAATTGTTGTTGTCCACCAACAACTCTTCGAAATGTCACCGAGCCCATAAGTCACCCGAAAAGCTGCTTGAAGAAGGAAAGGCAATGTTGTCACTCTGAATCTCAAGAGACCACTAGTTCGACTCCTTATCACGACAAGAAAAACTGGGAAGGATGTGGATGCAGGAGAATAATATCTTGCAACGGTTGTTGCAGACCGCGAAACGAATGCAGGTACTATGGGCTTTGTTAGAAACAAACTACATAGGTATATAATATTTTATTATAGTATTTGTTCGTTCTAATATACCCCTTAAAATATATTAATTTAAAGTACGTATAAATCCTTCTATAAGTACATTCTCTTTTATCATTATTCTAGGAAATCGATTCGTCTTTAATACCTTTGATATAAATAATACTTTATAAACTATATTTGATGTAATTTTAATATTTTTCATTAACAAGCGCTATTTCCTGATTTTTTAAATCGCACGTGGTTAAATAGTTGCAGACGGACAGTGATCTGTACAGTATGTTACAAACCAAAAAATAAATGCCACTGCAAATCGATGTACGAAACGAAGTCGAATCAGAAAACTGACGGGTACATGAAGTCAATGTTTTGTCTTTATTGTGACAATCCTCGCGATAAATGCACGTGCAGAGCTCCGATACGAAAGTGTTCCTGCTGCGATTTGTCCGGGGACCTATGCCTGTGCAAGGATCAAAAGTCAAACTGCGATGGAAGACCGGTACTGACGGAGCCTGAGAACAGCCGCACCATGTATGTCACTGCCTGGAAGCCCCGAGAGGAAGTGCGCCGTTACTTTTCCAGAAACTTGGCCGATCTTCGCACTGATTCTATCAATGAATGCTGTTGCTGCGAGAAGCTTAAGCCACACAACTCCGATGACCTTCCTTATCAACGATTAAGCGTCTTTTCTGACGTAATGGACGAATTGCAACAAAAGATGAGCGAGTCTATTTGTTGCGCGCGATGTAAAAAGATTCCGTGTTGTTGTAACGTTGTTGCTGAGAGAGATGAGGGAAGGGAGGATAGAAAAATAAAATATTGCATCAGGTATGAATCTTTCTTTTCTATCAATTAGATTTTAAACTAGCGATTCGAAACTTAACGAGCCGCGAGATATTAAATAACAAACTACAATTTAATTTTAATACAATTTTTAATTTAAAAATGATTGAATTCTCGTATAACAAGTGGAAATGAATGTCATATAGAGATTGTTTGACTATTATAAAAGTAGGTAACGATTCAGAGAAGGTGTTGAGAAATACTAGAGGAGAGTGAAAGGTACGTTGTAGGTAAATGCAGTTTATAATTTTGGTACGTTTATTGTAGCCCCAAAACGCGGCGAAAAATTATAGCAGTATGCATGGAAAAATCAAGGAACAATTGCAAGTGCGAATCCAATCAAACAAAAAGTGATAAACAGAAGAAAATAATAGTAGCCCTCTGTTGTGCCTGTCAAGCGACACCTTGCCGGTGCAAGAAATCGAAGTCGAATCAAAAGAGACCAAAAGCAAAATGTTACTACTGCAAAAACTCGCCGTGCATGTAAATACACACTTCTTTAAAAACGAGTACAGAAAGTAAACGAACAATCGCTAAAGAAGAGCTTGATAAGTTATACGCTCTACATTTACACACTGATAAAACTGTTTCTTTTGAATGAAAGAAAAACAGATATATCATGTTGGTCTTCGCAAATACAATACAAACGTAGAATTTTCACGTTAACTAAAATGACTTACTCTGTTAATAGCCCCGAAAGTAGATCTGGTACTACCAGTTGCTGACTTTTTGTTACATTCCTTATTGCAGCTGCATCGCGGCCAGGGAGCGCAACAAACCGAGGCCATGCAGGTGCACTGATTCACCTTGTCGAGCGAAAGAGAAGGAAAGCCTACCGTGCGGAAAAACATTTATAAAACCAAAGAGCAACGACGAAAAGACAATTTGTGTGCGTTAATATGACACTTGTTGTTGTTTGACTTAGAGCGCAATTGTTTTTAAAACGAGAATCAAAGCGTTTTGTCTTTTGGAGTTATCCAAAAATACACCCTCATAACACAATTCATCGTCAGTAATTGAAAATTGTTATTAATGATAAAATGTATATGTCGTTCAATATAGACTATGATTACAAGTGAGTCATTTTTTCTTTTAATTTAATACAGAGTAATTACTTTATACATCATGAAGACGTACTAATCTGCAATTTGTTCGTTGTCAATAGAAATCCCTATCTCTTGTTACGTAATATACGATATAATGTTGAATAATATACGATATATATGTAATAATTTTATTCCATCTTTGAAATATTCTTTATAACTCCAAAATAAATTATTATACTTCGTTTATCAAGCCTAATTCTTTGCATCACTGGTTCGATTTACCTGACGTTCCACGTTACTTGAAAGCTAAATTGGTAACCATAAACTTTAGAAAATTTCTTAATAAAATAATAATAATAATAGTTTCGGATTAAATATTCTTAGATGTATATATAAAATACTGCCGATTCTCGGGCAGCAATTTATACATAGCTACGTATAAAATATTTAAAACACTTAAGAACTGTTGGGAGTAGGGGGTATCTTGGACTTCATACGAGACGCTGTCTCCCCTGTTTTGTTAGATCGGCACGAGACGTAGACCGACAACGTGTTCTTCTTTCGCTAAACGTTTTCTCCGTTTGCTTTCGCTTTCAAACAACGTTACCTCCTTCGTTTTTCAAGTTTGCAACTGTAATTGCTTCGCTGTTCTCACAAGATTTACTCATTTTTGCTATCGTTCTTCCTCATTGTTAATTTATTCTGAATATCAGTGATATAAGTAAATATAAAGAGTATAAGAAAAAAGATACAAGTGACGTACCGTGAAGAAAATGCAAGCCTATAGTGAAGATCCTGGTTTGCAATGTGTGTCTCGCATGAAACTATTAAACGAGAAAAATGATCGTAATACAAAGGTTTCTCTATCACTTAGCGAACTTATTAATCGTTTACACGATGCATTCGCTACTGATCACGTGAATATAGATTACGTCAAGGACTTAATGGCCTCTTATAGGAGCAACCCTTTGGAATGGAAGAAATATGCAAAGTTCGATAGATACAGGTAAATCAATGAACCATGAAGAGAACATTCGCGGAACTATAAATTATAATACAATAATTCATGATTGAAACCTAGTATAGCTTGTCGAATTTCAAAACAT